>NW_028125029.1:0-126785 GCF_965194825.1 Balaenoptera physalus
GCAACCCGCTTACAATGAAATGTTTCTCTTCAGAATAGGAGATTTTGCTACTAAACGCCAGCAGCTCGTCTCACTCAGACTGCTGTTTCTCTGTAGACTAGGGAAAGACAGCATGATCCCCAGCTTAGAATGGCTCTTTGCCCAGTTGGTTTCATCCATGAAAGAGCCAGAAGGGCTGATCACAACTAATTGGGTTGCACATCCCTGAATCCTTCTGGGAGGTCTGTTCTGAGCCACAGGGCCAACTAAGGAATGAAAGCAAATTTCCTGCCACAGGAAAGCACACCGAGGCCTGGAGTTTTCTCTATGAAATTGGAGTGGGCTTCAAGGGTGAGGCCTACTGACTGCCCTCCTTTATATCCAGGTGAGGAAATGTGGGAAGGCTGAAGCAACCCGCTTACAACAAAATCTTTCTCTTCAGAATAGGAGGTTGTGCTACCAAACGCCAACACCTGGTCTCCCTCAGAGTGCTGTTTCTGGGAAGACTAGGGAAAGACACGATGGTCCCCAGCTTAGAACGGCTCTTTGTCCAGTTGGTTTCATCCATGAAAGAGCCATAATGGCTGATCTCAACTAATCGGGCTGCACATCCCTGAATCCTTGGGGTAGGGCATTTCTGAGCCGAAGTGCAACCTAAGGAAAGAAAGCAAAGTTTCCACTCTGGGAATCAGGGACTCAAGTAAGTCGCCAACTGACTGCCCTCCTTTATAACTAGTTGAAAAAATGTGGCCAGGCTGATGCTACCCGCTTACATCGAAATGTTTCTCTTCAGAATAGGAGATTTTGCTACCAAACGCCAGCAGCTCGTCTCCCTCAGAGTGCTGTTCCTGTGTAGACTAAGGAAAGACACCATGGTCCCCAGCTTAGAACGGCTCTTTGCCCATATGATTTCATCCATGAGAGAACCGGAAGGGCTGATCTCAACTAATCGGGCTGCACATCCCTGAATCCTTGGGGTAGGCACTCCTGAGCCAATGTGCCACCTAAGGAATGAAAGCAAATTTACAGCCTGGGAAGCAGGGTCTCAAGTAAGTTTGCTAAATGCCTGCCCGCCTTTATAGCCAGTTGAGAAAATGTGGCAAGGTTGATGCAACCCGCTTACAACGAAATGTTTCTCTTCAGAATAGGAGATTTTGCTACCAAACGCTTGCAGCTAGTCTCCCTCAGAGTGCTGTTTCTGTGTAGACTAGGGAAAGACACCATGGTTCCCAGCTTAGAACAGCTCTTTTCCCAGTTGATTTCATCCATGAAAGAGCCAGGGCTGATCTCAACTAAGCAGGCTGCACATCCCTGAATCCTTGGGGTAGGGCAGTTCTGAGCCAAAGTGCCACCTAAGGAATGAAAGCAGTTTCCTTACCACAGGAAAGCACACCAAGGCCTGGAGTTTTCTCTATGAAACTGGAGTGGCCTCGAAGGGTGAGGCCTACTGACTGCCCTCCTTTATAGCCAGTTGAGAAAATGTGGCAAGGCTGAGGCAACCTGCATACAACGAAATGTTTCTCTTCAGATTAGGAGATTTTGCTGTCAAACTCCAGCAGCTCGTCTCCCTCAGAGTGCTGTTTCTGTGTAGACTAGTGAAAGACACGATGGTCCCCATCTTAGAACGGCTCTTTGCCCAGTTGGTTTCATCCATGAAAGAGTCAGAAGGGCTGATCTCAACTAATGGGGCTGCACATCACTGAATCCTTGGGGTAGGCCATTCGTCAGCTACTGTGCCACCTAAGGAATGAAAGCAAAGTTTCCAGCCTGGGAAGCTGGGTCTAGAGTAAGTCTGCTAAATGACTGCCCTCCTTTATAGCCAGTTGAAAAAATGTGGCAAAGCTGATGCAACACGCTTACAACGAAATGTTTCTCTTCAGAATAGGAAATTTTGCTACCAAACGCCAGCAGCTCGTCTCACTCAGACTGCTGTTTCTGTGTAGACTAGGGAAAGACACCATGGTTCCTAACTTAGAAAGAATCTTTTCCCAGTTGGTTTCATCCATGAAAGAGCCAGAAGGGCTGATCTCAACTAATCGGGCTGCACATCCATGAATCCTTGGGGTAGTGCAGCTCTGAGCCGAAGTGCAACCTCAGGAAAGAAAGCAAAGTTTCCAGCCTGGGAAGGAGGGACTCAAGTAAGTCTGCCAACTGACTGCCCTCCTTTATAGCCAGTTGAGAAAATGTGGCAAGGCTGAGGCAACCCGCATACAACGAAATGTTTCTCTTCAGATTAGGAGATTTTGCTACCAAACTCCTGCAGCTCGTCTCCCTCAGAGTGCTGTTTCTGTGTAGACTAGGGAAAGACACCATGGTTCCAACGTAGAACAGCTCTTTTCCCAGTTGTTTTCATCCATGAAAGAGCCAGGGCTGATCTCAACTAATCAGGCTGCACATTCCTGAATCCTTGGGGTAGGGCAGTTCTGAGCCAAAGTGCCACCTAAGGAATGAAAACAGTTTCCTTACCACAGGAAAGCACACCAAGGCCTGGAGTTTTCTCTATGAAACTGGAGTGGGCTCGAAGGGTGAGGCCTACTGACTGCCCTCCTTTATATCCAGTTGAGAAAATGGGACAAGGCTGATGCAACCCGCTTACAACGAAATGTTTCTCTTCAGAATAGGAGATTTTGCTACCAAAAGCCTGCAGCTCGTCTCCCTCAGATTGCTGTTTCTGTGTAGACTATGGAAAGGCACCATGGTTCCCAGCTTAGAACAGCTCTTTTCCCAGGTGGTTTCATCCATGAAAGAGCCAGGGCTGATCTCAACTAATCAGGCTCCACATCCCTGAATCCTTGGGGTAGGGCAGTTCTGAGCCAAAGTGCCACCTAAGGAATGAAAGCAGTTTACTTACCACAGGAAAGCACACCAAGGCCTCGAGTTTTCTCTATGAAACTGGAGAGGGCTCGAAGGGTGAGGCCTACTAACTGCCCTACTTTATATCCAGTTGAGAAAATGGGACAAGGCTGATGCAACCGGCTTACAAGGATATGTTTCTCTTCAGAATAGGAGATTTCGCTACTAAACGCCAGCAGCTCGTCTCACTCAGACTGCTGTTTCTGTGTAGACTAGGGAAAGACTGCATGGTCCCCAGCTTAGAATGGCTCTTTGCCCAGTTGGTTTCATCCATGAAAGAGACAGAAGGGCTGATCACAACTAATTGGGCTGCACATCCCTGAATCCTTCTGGGAGGTCTGTTCTGAGCCACAGGGCCAACTAAGGAATGAAAGAAAATTTCCTGCCACAGGAAAGCACACCGAGGCCTGTTGTTTTCTCTATGAAATTGGAGTGGGCTTGAAGGCTGAGGCCTACTGACTGCCCTCCTTTATAGCCAGTTGAGGAAAGGTGACAAGGCTGATGCAACCCGCTTACAACGAAATGTTTCTCTGCAGAATAGGAGATTGTGCTACCAAACGCCAGCAGCTCGTCTCCCTCAGAGTGCTGTTTCTGTGAGGACTAGGGAAAGACACCATGGTCCCCAGGGTACAACGGCTCTTTGCACAGATTGTTTCATCCATGAGAGAACCAGAAGGGCTGATCTCAACTACTCGGGCTGCACATCCCAGAAACATTGGGGTAGGGCAATTCTGAGCCAAGGTGACACCTAAGAAATGAAAGCAGTTCCCTTGCCACAGGAAAGCACACTGAGGCCTGGAGTTTTCTCTATGAAATTGGAGTGGGCTTGAAGGGTGACGCCTACTGACAGCCCTCCTTTATATCCAGTTGAGAAAATGTGGCAAGGCTGAGGCAACCCGCTTACAACGAAATGTTTCTCTTCAGAATAGGAGATTATGCTACCAAACGCCAGCAGCTTGTCTCCCTCAAAATGCTGTTTCTGTGTAGACTAGGGAAAGACAGCATGGTCCCCAGATTAGAACGGCTCCTTGCCCAGATTTTTTCATCCATGAGAGAACCAGAAGGGCTGATCTCAACTAATCGGACTGCATATCCAAGAATCCTTGGAGTAGGGCTGTTCTGAGTCAAAGTGCCACCTAAGGAAGGAAAGCAGTTTCCTTGCAACAGGAAAGCACACCAAGGCCTGGAGTTTTCTCTATGAAACTGGAGTGGGCTTGAAGGTTGATGCCTACTGACTGCCCTCTTTATATCCAGTTGAGAAAATGGGACGAGGCTGATGCAACCCTCTTACAACGAAAAGTTTCTCTTCAGAATAGGAGATTTCGCTACCAAACGCCAGCAGCTCGTCTCACTCAGACTGCTGTTTCTGTGTAGACTAGGGAAAGACAGCATGGTCCCCAGCTTAGAATGGTACTTTGCCCAGTTGGTTTCATCCATGAAAGAGCCAGAAGGGCTGATCACAACTAATCGAGCTGCAAATCACTGAATCCTTCTGGGAGGGCTGTTCTGAGCCAAAGGGCCACCTAAGGAATGAAAGCAAATTTCCTGCCACAGGAAAGCACACCGAGGCCTGTTGTTTTCTCTATGAAATTGGAGTGGGCTGGAAGGGTGAGGCCTACTGACTTCCCTCCTTTATAGCCAATTGAGGAAATGTGTCAAGGCTGATGCATCCCGCTTACAACGAAATGTTTCTCTTCAGAATAGGAGATTTTGCTACCAAACGGCAACAGCTCGTCTCCCTCAGAATGCTGTTTCTGTGTAGACTAGGGAAATACACCATGGTCCCCAGCTTAGAACGGCTCTTTGCTCAGTCGGTTTCATCCATAAAAAAGCCAGATGGTCTAATCTCAACTAATCGGGATGCAATTCCCTGAATACTTGGGGTAGGGCAGTCCTGAGGCAATGTGCCACCTAAGGAATGAAAGCAACGATTCCACCCTGGGAAGCAGGGTCTCAAGTAAGTCTGCTAAATGACTGCCCTACTTTATAGCCAGTTGAGAAAATGTGGCAAGGCTGATGCAACTCGCTTACAACGAAATGTTTCTCTTCAGAATAGGAGATTGTGCTACCAAATGCCAGCAGCTCGTCTCCCTCAGAGTTCTGTTTCAGTGTAGACTAGGGAAAGACACCATGGTCCCCAGCTTAGAACGGCTCTTTGCCCATATGATTTCATCCACGAGAGAACCAGAAGGGCTGATTTCAACTAATCGGGCCGCACATCCCTGAATTCTTGGTGTAGGCACTCCTGAGCCAATGTGCCACCTAAGGAATGAAAGCAAATTTACAGCCTGGGAAGCAGGGTCTCAAGTAAATCTGCTAAATGCCTGTTCTCCTTTATAGCCAGTTG
Organism: Balaenoptera physalus; assembly: GCF_965194825.1. NCBI lineage: Eukaryota > Metazoa > Chordata > Mammalia > Artiodactyla > Balaenopteridae > Balaenoptera > Balaenoptera physalus. The sequence continues at coordinate 5,180 of NW_028125029.1, forward strand.
AGAAAATGTGGCAAGGCTGATGCAACCCGCTTACAACGAAATGTTTCTCTTCAGAATAGGAGATTGTGCTACCAAACGCCAGCAGCTCGTCTCCCTCAGAATGCTGTTTCTCTGTAGACTAGGGAAAGACACCTTGGTCCCCAGCTCAGAACGGCTCCTTGCCCAGATTTTTTCATCCATGAGAGAACCAGAAGGGCTGATCTCACCTAATCGGTCTGCATATCCAAGGATCCTTGGTGTAGGGCAGTTCTGAGTCAAAGTGCCACCTAAGGAAGGAAAGCAGTTTCCTTGCAACAGGAAAGCACACCAAGGCCTGGAGTTTTCTCTATGAAACTGGAGTGGGCTTGAAGGGTGACGCCTACTGACAGCCCTCCTTTATATCCAGTTGAGAAAATGTGGCAAGGTTGAGGCAACCCGCATACAACGAAATGTTTCTCTTCAGAATAGGAGATTTTGCTATCAAACGCCAGCAGCTCGTTTCCCTCAGAGTGCTGTTTCTGTGTAGACTAGGGAAAGGCACGATGGTCCCCAGCTTAGAACGGCTCTTTGCCCAGTTGGTTTCATCCATGAAAGAGCCAGAAGGGCTGATCTCAACTAATCGGGCTGCAAATCCCTGAATCCTTGGGGTAGGCACTCCTGAGCCAATGTGCCACCTAAGGAATGAAAGCAAAGATTCCAGCCTGGGAAGCAGGGCCACAAGTAAGTCTGCCAACTGACTGCCCTCTTTAGAGCCAGTTGAGAAAATGTTGCAAGGCTGATGCAACCCGCTTACAACGAAATGTTTCTCTTCAGAATAGGAGATTTTGCTACCAAATGCCTGCAGCTCGTCTCTCTCAGAGTGCTGTTTCTGTGTAGACTAGGGAAACACACCATGGTTCCCAGCTTAGAACAGCTCTTTTCCCAGTTGGTTTCATCCATGAAACAGCCAGGGCTGATCTCAACTAATCAGGCTGCACATCCCTGAATGCTTGGGGTAGGGCAGTTCTGAGCCAGAGTGCCATCTAAGGAATGAAAGCAGTTTCCTTACCACAGGAAAGCACACGAAGGCCTGGAGTTTTCTCTATGAAACTGGAGTGGGCTCGAAGGGTGAGGCCTACTGACTGCCCTCCTTTATAGCCAGTTGAGGAAATGTGACAAGGCTGATGCAACCCGCTTACAACGAAATGTTTCTCTTCAGAATAGGAGATTTTGCTACCAAACGCCAGCAGCTCGTTTCCCTCAGAGTGCTGTTTCTGTGTAGACTAGGGAAAGACACCATGGTCCCCAGCTTAGAACGGCTCTTTGCCCAGATGGTTTCATCCATTAGAGAACCAGAAGGTCTGATCTCAAATAATCGGGCTGCACATCCCTGAATCCTTGGGGTAGGCACTCCTGAGCCAATGTGCCACCTAAGAATGAAAGCAAATTTACAGCCTGGGAAGCAGGGTCTCAAGTAAGTCTGCTAAATGCCTGCCCTCCTTTATAGCCAGTTGAGAAAATGTGGCAAGGCTGGTTCAACCCGCTTACAACGAAATGTTTCCCTTCAGAATAGGAGATTATGCTACCAAACGCCAGCAGCTCGTCTCCCTCAGAATGCTGTTTCTGTGTAGACTAGGGAAAGACAGCATGGTCCCCAGATTAGAACGGCTCCTTGCCCAGATTTTTTCGTCCATGAGAGAACCAGAAGGGCTGATCTCAACTAATCGGGCTGCATATCCAAGAATCCTTGGGGTAGGGCACTTCTGAGTCAAAGTGCCACCTAAGGAAGGAAAGCAGTTTCCTTGCAACAGGAAAGCACACCAAGGCCTGGAGTTTTCTCTATAAAACTGGAGTGGGCTTGAAGGTTGATGCCTACTGACTGCCCTCTTTATATCCAGTTGAGAAAATGGGACGAGGCTGATGCAACCCGCTTACAACGAAATGTTTCTCTTCAGAATAGGAGATTTTGCTACCAAATGCCTGCAGCTCGTCTCTCTCAGAGTGCTGTTTCTGTGTAGACTAGGGAAACACACCATGGTTCCCAGCTTAGAACAGCTCTTTTCCCAGTTGGTTTCATCCATGAAACAGACAGGGCTGATCTCCACTAATCAGGCTGCACATCCCTGAATGCTTGGGGTAGGGCAGTTCTGAGCCAGAGTGCCATCTAAGGAATGAAAGCAGTTTCCTTACCACAGGAAAGCACACGAAGGCCTGGAGTTTTCTCTATGAAACTGGAGGGGGCTCGAAGGGTGAAGCCTACTGACTGCCCTCCTTTATAGCCAGTTGAGGAAATGTGACAATGCTGATGCAACCCGCTTACAACGAAATGTTTCTCTTCAGAATAGGAGATTTTGCTACCAAACGCCAGCAGCTCGTTTCCCTCAGAGTGCTGTTTCTGTGTAGACTAGGGAAAGACACCATGGTCCCCAGCTTAGAACGGCTCTTTGCCCAGATGGTTTCATCCATTAGAGAACCAGAAGGGCTGATCTCAAATAATCGGGCTGCACATCCCTGAATCCTTGGGGTAGGCACTCCTGAGCCAATGTGCCACCTAAGGAATGAAAGCAAATTTACAGCCTGGGAAGCAGGGTCTCAAGTAAGTCTGCTAAATGCCTGCTCTCCTTTATAGCCAGTTGAGGAAATGTGACAAGGCTGATGCAACCCGCTTACAATGAAATGTTTCTCTTCAGAATAGGAGATTTTGCTACTAAACGCCAGCAGCTCGTCTCACTCAGACTGCTGTTTCTCTGTAGACTAGGGAAAGACAGCATGATCCCCAGCTTAGAATGGCTCTTTGCCCAGTTGGTTTCATCCATGAAAGAGCCAGAAGGGCTGATCACAACTAATTGGGTTGCACATCCCTGAATCCTTCTGGGAGGTCTGTTCTGAGCCACAGGGCCAACTAAGGAATGAAAGCAAATTTCCTGCCACAGGAAAGCACACCGAGGCCTGGAGTTTTCTCTATGAAATTGGAGTGGGCTTCAAGGGTGAGGCCTACTGACTGCCCTCCTTTATATCCAGGTGAGGAAATGTGGGAAGGCTGAAGCAACCCGCTTACAACAAAATCTTTCTCTTCAGAATAGGAGGTTGTGCTACCAAACGCCAACACCTGGTCTCCCTCAGAGTGCTGTTTCTGGGAAGACTAGGGAAAGACACGATGGTCCCCAGCTTAGAACGGCTCTTTGTCCAGTTGGTTTCATCCATGAAAGAGCCATAATGGCTGATCTCAACTAATCGGGCTGCACATCCCTGAATCCTTGGGGTAGGGCATTTCTGAGCCGAAGTGCAACCTAAGGAAAGAAAGCAAAGTTTCCACTCTGGGAATCAGGGACTCAAGTAAGTCGCCAACTGACTGCCCTCCTTTATAACTAGTTGAAAAAATGTGGCCAGGCTGATGCTACCCGCTTACATCGAAATGTTTCTCTTCAGAATAGGAGATTTTGCTACCAAACGCCAGCAGCTCGTCTCCCTCAGAGTGCTGTTCCTGTGTAGACTAAGGAAAGACACCATGGTCCCCAGCTTAGAACGGCTCTTTGCCCATATGATTTCATCCATGAGAGAACCAGAAGGGCTGATCTCAACTAATCGGGCTGCACATCCCTGAATCCTTGGGGTAGGCACTCCTGAGCCAATGTGCCACCTAAGGAATGAAAGCAAATTTACAGCCTGGGAAGCAGGGTCTCAAGTAAGTTTGCTAAATGCCTGCCCGCCTTTATAGCCAGTTGAGAAAATGTGGCAAGGTTGATGCAACCCGCTTACAACGAAATGTTTCTCTTCAGAATAGGAGATTTTGCTACCAAACGCTTGCAGCTAGTCTCCCTCAGAGTGCTGTTTCTGTGTAGACTAGGGAAAGACACCATGGTTCCCAGCTTAGAACAGCTCTTTTCCCAGTTGATTTCATCCATGAAAGAGCCAGGGCTGATCTCAACTAAGCAGGCTGCACATCCCTGAATCCTTGGGGTAGGGCAGTTCTGAGCCAAAGTGCCACCTAAGGAATGAAAGCAGTTTCCTTACCACAGGAAAGCACACCAAGGCCTGGAGTTTTCTCTATGAAACTGGAGTGGCCTCGAAGGGTGAGGCCTACTGACTGCCCTCCTTTATAGCCAGTTGAGAAAATGTGGCAAGGCTGAGGCAACCTGCATACAACGAAATGTTTCTCTTCAGATTAGGAGATTTTGCTGTCAAACACCAGCAGCTCGTCTCCCTCAGAGTGCTATTTCTGTGTAGACTAGTGAAAGACACGATGGTCCCCAGCTTAGAACGGCTCTTTGCCCAGTTGGTTTCATCCATGAAAGAGCCAGAAGGGCTGATCTCAACTAATCGGGCTGCAAATCCCTGAATCCTTGGGGTAGGCACTCCTGAGCCAATGTGCCACCTAAGGAATGAAAGCAAAGATTCCAGCCTGGGAAGCAGGGCCACAAGTAAGTCTGCCAACTGACTGCCCTCTTTAGAGCCAGTTGAGAAAATGTTGCAAGGCTGATGCAACCCGCTTACAACGAAATGTTTCTCTTCAGAATAGGAGATTTTGCTACCAAATGCCTGCAGCTCGTCTCTCTCAGAGTGCTGTTTCTGTGTAGACTAGGGAAACACACCATGGTTCCCAGCTTAGAACAGCTCTTTTCCCAGTTGGTTTCATCCATGAAACAGACAGGGCTGATCTCCACTAATCAGGCTGCACATCCCTGAATGCTTGGGGTAGGGCAGTTCTGAGCCAGAGTGCCATCTAAGGAATGAAAGCAGTTTCCTTACCACAGGAAAGCACACGAAGGCCTGGAGTTTTCTCTATGAAACTGGAGGGGGCTCGAAGGGTGAAGCCTACTGACTGCCCTCCTTTATAGCCAGTTGAGGAAATGTGACAATGCTGATGCAACCCGCTTACAACGAAATGTTTCTCTTCAGAATAGGAGATTTTGCTACCAAACGCCAGCAGCTCGTTTCCCTCAGAGTGCTGTTTCTGTGTAGACTAGGGAAAGACACCATGGTCCCCAGCTTAGAACGGCTCTTTGCCCAGATGGTTTCATCCATTAGAGAACCAGAAGGGCTGATCTCAAATAATCGGGCTGCACATCCCTGAATCCTTGGGGTAGGCACTCCTGAGCCAATGTGCCACCTAAGGAATGAAAGCAAATTTACAGCCTGGGAAGCAGGGTCTCAAGTAAGTCTGCTAAATGCCTGCTCTCCTTTATAGCCAGTTGAGGAAATGTGACAAGGCTGATGCAACCCGCTTACAATGAAATGTTTCTCTTCAGAATAGGAGATTTTGCTACTAAACGCCAGCAGCTCGTCTCACTCAGACTGCTGTTTCTCTGTAGACTAGGGAAAGACAGCATGATCCCCAGCTTAGAATGGCTCTTTGCCCAGTTGGTTTCATCCATGAAAGAGCCAGAAGGGCTGATCACAACTAATTGGGTTGCACATCCCTGAATCCTTCTGGGAGGTCTGTTCTGAGCCACAGGGCCAACTAAGGAATGAAAGCAAATTTCCTGCCACAGGAAAGCACACCGAGGCCTGGAGTTTTCTCTATGAAATTGGAGTGGGCTTCAAGGGTGAGGCCTACTGACTGCCCTCCTTTATATCCAGGTGAGGAAATGTGGGAAGGCTGAAGCAACCCGCTTACAACAAAATCTTTCTCTTCAGAATAGGAGGTTGTGCTACCAAACGCCAACACCTGGTCTCCCTCAGAGTGCTGTTTCTGGGAAGACTAGGGAAAGACACGATGGTCCCCAGCTTAGAACGGCTCTTTGTCCAGTTGGTTTCATCCATGAAAGAGCCATAATGGCTGATCTCAACTAATCGGGCTGCACATCCCTGAATCCTTGGGGTAGGGCATTTCTGAGCCGAAGTGCAACCTAAGGAAAGAAAGCAAAGTTTCCACTCTGGGAATCAGGGACTCAAGTAAGTCGCCAACTGACTGCCCTCCTTTATAACTAGTTGAAAAAATGTGGCCAGGCTGATGCTACCCGCTTACATCGAAATGTTTCTCTTCAGAATAGGAGATTTTGCTACCAAACGCCAGCAGCTCGTCTCCCTCAGAGTGCTGTTCCTGTGTAGACTAAGGAAAGACACCATGGTCCCCAGCTTAGAACGGCTCTTTGCCCATATGATTTCATCCATGAGAGAACCGGAAGGGCTGATCTCAACTAATCGGGCTGCACATCCCTGAATCCTTGGGGTAGGCACTCCTGAGCCAATGTGCCACCTAAGGAATGAAAGCAAATTTACAGCCTGGGAAGCAGGGTCTCAAGTAAGTTTGCTAAATGCCTGCCCGCCTTTATAGCCAGTTGAGAAAATGTGGCAAGGTTGATGCAACCCGCTTACAACGAAATGTTTCTCTTCAGAATAGGAGATTTTGCTACCAAACGCTTGCAGCTAGTCTCCCTCAGAGTGCTGTTTCTGTGTAGACTAGGGAAAGACACCATGGTTCCCAGCTTAGAACAGCTCTTTTCCCAGTTGATTTCATCCATGAAAGAGCCAGGGCTGATCTCAACTAAGCAGGCTGCACATCCCTGAATCCTTGGGGTAGGGCAGTTCTGAGCCAAAGTGCCACCTAAGGAATGAAAGCAGTTTCCTTACCACAGGAAAGCACACCAAGGCCTGGAGTTTTCTCTATGAAACTGGAGTGGCCTCGAAGGGTGAGGCCTACTGACTGCCCTCCTTTATAGCCAGTTGAGAAAATGTGGCAAGGCTGAGGCAACCTGCATACAACGAAATGTTTCTCTTCAGATTAGGAGATTTTGCTGTCAAACTCCAGCAGCTCGTCTCCCTCAGAGTGCTGTTTCTGTGTAGACTAGTGAAAGACACGATGGTCCCCATCTTAGAACGGCTCTTTGCCCAGTTGGTTTCATCCATGAAAGAGTCAGAAGGGCTGATCTCAACTAATGGGGCTGCACATCACTGAATCCTTGGGGTAGGCCATTCGTCAGCTACTGTGCCACCTAAGGAATGAAAGCAAAGTTTCCAGCCTGGGAAGCTGGGTCTAGAGTAAGTCTGCTAAATGACTGCCCTCCTTTATAGCCAGTTGAAAAAATGTGGCAAAGCTGATGCAACACGCTTACAACGAAATGTTTCTCTTCAGAATAGGAAATTTTGCTACCAAACGCCAGCAGCTCGTCTCACTCAGACTGCTGTTTCTGTGTAGACTAGGGAAAGACACCATGGTTCCTAACTTAGAAAGAATCTTTTCCCAGTTGGTTTCATCCATGAAAGAGCCAGAAGGGCTGATCTCAACTAATCGGGCTGCACATCCATGAATCCTTGGGGTAGTGCAGCTCTGAGCCGAAGTGCAACCTCAGGAAAGAAAGCAAAGTTTCCAGCCTGGGAAGGAGGGACTCAAGTAAGTCTGCCAACTGACTGCCCTCCTTTATAGCCAGTTGAGAAAATGTGGCAAGGCTGAGGCAACCCGCATACAACGAAATGTTTCTCTTCAGATTAGGAGATTTTGCTACCAAACTCCTGCAGCTCGTCTCCCTCAGAGTGCTGTTTCTGTGTAGACTAGGGAAAGACACCATGGTTCCAACGTAGAACAGCTCTTTTCCCAGTTGTTTTCATCCATGAAAGAGCCAGGGCTGATCTCAACTAATCAGGCTGCACATTCCTGAATCCTTGGGGTAGGGCAGTTCTGAGCCAAAGTGCCACCTAAGGAATGAAAACAGTTTCCTTACCACAGGAAAGCACACCAAGGCCTGGAGTTTTCTCTATGAAACTGGAGTGGGCTCGAAGGGTGAGGCCTACTGACTGCCCTCCTTTATATCCAGTTGAGAAAATGGGACAAGGCTGATGCAACCCGCTTACAACGAAATGTTTCTCTTCAGAATAGGAGATTTTGCTACCAAAAGCCTGCAGCTCGTCTCCCTCAGATTGCTGTTTCTGTGTAGACTATGGAAAGGCACCATGGTTCCCAGCTTAGAACAGCTCTTTTCCCAGGTGGTTTCATCCATGAAAGAGCCAGGGCTGATCTCAACTAATCAGGCTCCACATCCCTGAATCCTTGGGGTAGGGCAGTTCTGAGCCAAAGTGCCACCTAAGGAATGAAAGCAGTTTACTTACCACAGGAAAGCACACCAAGGCCTCGAGTTTTCTCTATGAAACTGGAGAGGGCTCGAAGGGTGAGGCCTACTAACTGCCCTACTTTATATCCAGTTGAGAAAATGGGACAAGGCTGATGCAACCGGCTTACAAGGATATGTTTCTCTTCAGAATAGGAGATTTCGCTACTAAACGCCAGCAGCTCGTCTCACTCAGACTGCTGTTTCTGTGTAGACTAGGGAAAGACTGCATGGTCCCCAGCTTAGAATGGCTCTTTGCCCAGTTGGTTTCATCCATGAAAGAGACAGAAGGGCTGATCACAACTAATTGGGCTGCACATCCCTGAATCCTTCTGGGAGGTCTGTTCTGAGCCACAGGGCCAACTAAGGAATGAAAGAAAATTTCCTGCCACAGGAAAGCACACCGAGGCCTGTTGTTTTCTCTATGAAATTGGAGTGGGCTTGAAGGCTGAGGCCTACTGACTGCCCTCCTTTATAGCCAGTTGAGGAAAGGTGACAAGGCTGATGCAACCCGCTTACAACGAAATGTTTCTCTGCAGAATAGGAGATTGTGCTACCAAACGCCAGCAGCTCGTCTCCCTCAGAGTGCTGTTTCTGTGAGGACTAGGGAAAGACACCATGGTCCCCAGGGTACAACGGCTCTTTGCACAGATTGTTTCATCCATGAGAGAACCAGAAGGGCTGATCTCAACTACTCGGGCTGCACATCCCAGAAACATTGGGGTAGGGCAATTCTGAGCCAAGGTGACACCTAAGAAATGAAAGCAGTTCCCTTGCCACAGGAAAGCACACTGAGGCCTGGAGTTTTCTCTATGAAATTGGAGTGGGCTTGAAGGGTGACGCCTACTGACAGCCCTCCTTTATATCCAGTTGAGAAAATGTGGCAAGGCTGAGGCAACCCGCTTACAACGAAATGTTTCTCTTCAGAATAGGAGATTATGCTACCAAACGCCAGCAGCTTGTCTCCCTCAAAATGCTGTTTCTGTGTAGACTAGGGAAAGACAGCATGGTCCCCAGATTAGAATGGCTCCTTGCCCAGATTTTTTCATCCATGAGAGAACCAGAAGGGCTGATCTCAACTAATCGGACTGCATATCCAAGAATCCTTGGAGTAGGGCTGTTCTGAGTCAAAGTGCCACCTAAGGAAGGAAAGCAGTTTCCTTGCAACAGGAAAGCACACCAAGGCCTGGAGTTTTCTCTATGAAACTGGAGTGGGCTTGAAGGTTGATGCCTACTGACTGCCCTCTTTATATCCAGTTGAGAAAATGGGACGAGGCTGATGCAACCCTCTTACAACGAAAAGTTTCTCTTCAGAATAGGAGATTTCGCTACCAAACGCCAGCAGCTCGTCTCACTCAGACTGCTGTTTCTGTGTAGACTAGGGAAAGACAGCATGGTCCCCAGCTTAGAATGGTACTTTGCCCAGTTGGTTTCATCCATGAAAGAGCCAGAAGGGCTGATCACAACTAATCGAGCTGCAAATCACTGAATCCTTCTGGGAGGGCTGTTCTGAGCCAAAGGGCCACCTAAGGAATGAAAGCAAATTTCCTGCCACAGGAAAGCACACCGAGGCCTGTTGTTTTCTCTATGAAATTGGAGTGGGCTGGAAGGGTGAGGCCTACTGACTTCCCTCCTTTATAGCCAATTGAGGAAATGTGTCAAGGCTGATGCATCCCGCTTACAACGAAATGTTTCTCTTCAGAATAGGAGATTTTGCTACCAAACGGCAACAGCTCGTCTCCCTCAGAATGCTGTTTCTGTGTAGACTAGGGAAATACACCATGGTCCCCAGCTTAGAACGGCTCTTTGCTCAGTCGGTTTCATCCATAAAAAAGCCAGATGGTCTAATCTCAACTAATCGGGATGCAATTCCCTGAATACTTGGGGTAGGGCAGTCCTGAGGCAATGTGCCACCTAAGGAATGAAAGCAACGATTCCACCCTGGGAAGCAGGGTCTCAAGTAAGTCTGCTAAATGACTGCCCTACTTTATAGCCAGTTGAGAAAATGTGGCAAGGCTGATGCAACTCGCTTACAACGAAATGTTTCTCTTCAGAATAGGAGATTGTGCTACCAAATGCCAGCAGCTCGTCTCCCTCAGAGTTCTGTTTCAGTGTAGACTAGGGAAAGACACCATGGTCCCCAGCTTAGAACGGCTCTTTGCCCATATGATTTCATCCACGAGAGAACCAGAAGGGCTGATTTCAACTAATCGGGCCGCACATCCCTGAATTCTTGGTGTAGGCACTCCTGAGCCAATGTGCCACCTAAGGAATGAAAGCAAATTTACAGCCTGGGAAGCAGGGTCTCAAGTAAATCTGCTAAATGCCTGTTCTCCTTTATAGCCAGTTGAGAAAATGTGGCAAGGCTGATGCAACCCGCTTACAACGAAATGTTTCTCTTCAGAATAGGAGATTGTGCTACCAAACGCCAGCAGCTCGTCTCCCTCAGAATGCTGTTTCTCTGTAGACTAGGGAAAGACACCTTGGTCCCCAGCTCAGAACGGCTCCTTGCCCAGATTTTTTCATCCATGAGAGAACCAGAAGGGCTGATCTCACCTAATCGGTCTGCATATCCAAGGATCCTTGGTGTAGGGCAGTTCTGAGTCAAAGTGCCACCTAAGGAAGGAAAGCAGTTTCCTTGCAACAGGAAAGCACACCAAGGCCTGGAGTTTTCTCTATGAAACTGGAGTGGGCTTGAAGGGTGACGCCTACTGACAGCCCTCCTTTATATCCAGTTGAGAAAATGTGGCAAGGTTGAGGCAACCCGCATACAACGAAATGTTTCTCTTCAGAATAGGAGATTTTGCTATCAAACGCCAGCAGCTCGTTTCCCTCAGAGTGCTGTTTCTGTGTAGACTAGGGAAAGGCACGATGGTCCCCAGCTTAGAACGGCTCTTTGCCCAGTTGGTTTCATCCATGAAAGAGCCAGAAGGGCTGATCTCAACTAATCGGGCTGCAAATCCCTGAATCCTTGGGGTAGGCACTCCTGAGCCAATGTGCCACCTAAGGAATGAAAGCAAAGATTCCAGCCTGGGAAGCAGGGCCACAAGTAAGTCTGCCAACTGACTGCCCTCTTTAGAGCCAGTTGAGAAAATGTTGCAAGGCTGATGCAACCCGCTTACAACGAAATGTTTCTCTTCAGAATAGGAGATTTTGCTACCAAATGCCTGCAGCTCGTCTCTCTCAGAGTGCTGTTTCTGTGTAGACTAGGGAAACACACCATGGTTCCCAGCTTAGAACAGCTCTTTTCCCAGTTGGTTTCATCCATGAAACAGCCAGGGCTGATCTCAACTAATCAGGCTGCACATCCCTGAATGCTTGGGGTAGGGCAGTTCTGAGCCAGAGTGCCATCTAAGGAATGAAAGCAGTTTCCTTACCACAGGAAAGCACACGAAGGCCTGGAGTTTTCTCTATGAAACTGGAGTGGGCTCGAAGGGTGAGGCCTACTGACTGCCCTCCTTTATAGCCAGTTGAGGAAATGTGACAAGGCTGATGCAACCCGCTTACAACGAAATGTTTCTCTTCAGAATAGGAGATTTTGCTACCAAACGCCAGCAGCTCGTTTCCCTCAGAGTGCTGTTTCTGTGTAGACTAGGGAAAGACACCATGGTCCCCAGCTTAGAACGGCTCTTTGCCCAGATGGTTTCATCCATTAGAGAACCAGAAGGTCTGATCTCAAATAATCGGGCTGCACATCCCTGAATCCTTGGGGTAGGCACTCCTGAGCCAATGTGCCACCTAAGAATGAAAGCAAATTTACAGCCTGGGAAGCAGGGTCTCAAGTAAGTCTGCTAAATGCCTGCCCTCCTTTATAGCCAGTTGAGAAAATGTGGCAAGGCTGGTTCAACCCGCTTACAACGAAATGTTTCCCTTCAGAATAGGAGATTATGCTACCAAACGCCAGCAGCTCGTCTCCCTCAGAATGCTGTTTCTGTGTAGACTAGGGAAAGACAGCATGGTCCCCAGATTAGAACGGCTCCTTGCCCAGATTTTTTCGTCCATGAGAGAACCAGAAGGGCTGATCTCAACTAATCGGGCTGCATATCCAAGAATCCTTGGGGTAGGGCACTTCTGAGTCAAAGTGCCACCTAAGGAAGGAAAGCAGTTTCCTTGCAACAGGAAAGCACACCAAGGCCTGGAGTTTTCTCTATAAAACTGGAGTGGGCTTGAAGGTTGATGCCTACTGACTGCCCTCTTTATATCCAGTTGAGAAAATGGGACGAGGCTGATGCAACCCTCTTACAACGAAATGTTTCTCTTCAGTATAGGAGATTTTGCTACCAAACGCCAGCAGCTCGTCTCCCTCAGAGTGCTGTTCCTGTGTAGACTAAGGAAAGACACCATGCTCCCCAGCTTAGAACGGCTCTTTGGACTGTTGGTTTCATCCATGAAAGACCAGAAGGGCTGATCTCAACTAATCGGGCTTCACATCCCTGAATCCTTGGGGTAGGGCAGTTGTGAGCCGAAGTGCAACCTAAGGAAAGAAAGCAAATTTTCCACTCTGGGAATCAGGGACTCAAGTAAGTCTGCCAACTGACTGCCATCCTTTATAGCTAGTTGAGAAAATGTGGCCAGGATGATGCAACCGGCTTACATCGAAATGTTTCTCTTCAGAATAGGAGATTTTGCTATCAAACGCCAGCAGCTCGTCTCCCTCAGAGTGCTGTCTCTGTGCAGACTAGGGAAAGGCACGATGGTCCCCAGCGTAGAACGGCTCTTTGCCCAGTTTGTTTCATCCATGAAAGAGCCAGAAGGGCTGATCCCATCTAATCGGGCTGCAAATCCCTGAATCCTTGGGGTAGGCACTCCTGAACTAATGTGCCACCTAAGGAATGAAAGCAAAGTTTCCAGCCTGGGAAGCACTGTCCCAATTAAGTCTGATAAATGACTGTCCTCCGTTATAGCCAGTTGAGAAAATGTGTCAAGGCTGAGGCAACCTGCTTACAACGAAATGTTTCTCTTCAGAATTGGAGATTTTGTTACCAAACGCCAGCAGCTCTTCTCCCTCAGAGTGCTGTTTCTGTGTAGACTAGGGAAAGACGCCATGGTTCCCTGCTTAGAAAGGCTCTTTTCCAGTTGGTTTCATCCATGAAAGAGCCAGAAGGGCTTATCTCAACTAATCTGGCTGCACATCACTGAATACTTGGGGAAGGACAGTTCTGAGCCTATGTGCCATCTAAGGAATAAAAGCAAAGTTTCCTTGTGAGAGGAAAGCACAGCGAGGAATGGTGTTTTCTATATTAAATTTGAGTGGGTTTGAAGGTGAGGCCTAGTGACTGCCCTCCTTTATACCCAGTTGAGAGAATGTGGCAAGGCTCATGCCACCCGTTATAACGAAATGTTTCTCTTCAGAATAGGAGATTTTGCTACCAAACGCCAGCAGCTCGTCTCCCTCAGACTGCTGTTTCTTTGTAGACTAGGGAAAGCCCCCATGTTCCCCAGCTTAGAACGGCTCATTTCCCAGTTGGTTTCATCCATGAAAGAGCCAGAAGGGCTGATCTCAACTAATGGGGCTGTAGATCCCTGAATCCTTGCGGTAGGGCAGTTCTGAGCCAAAGTCTCACATAAAGAATGAAAGCAAAGTTTCTTTGCCGCAGGAAAGCACACCGAGGCCGCGTGTTTTCTCTATGAAATTGGAGTGGGCTTGAAGGGTGAGGCCTATGGACTGCTCTAATTTATAGCCAGTTCAGAAAATGTGGCAAGGCTGATGCAACCCGCTTACAACGAAATGTTTCTCTTCAGAATAGGAGATTTTGCTACCAAACGCCAGCAGCTCCTCTCCCTTAGAGTGCTGTTTCTGTGTAGACTTGGGAAATACACAATGGTCCCCAGCTTAGAACGTCTCTTTTCCCAGTTGGTTTCTTCCATGAAAGAGCCAGAAAGGCTGATCTCAACTAATCAGGCTGCACATCCCTGAATCCTTGTGGTAGGGCAGTTCTGAGCCAATGTGTCACTTAAGGAATGAAAGCATAGTTTCCTTGAGACAGGAAAGCACAGAGAAGTATGGTGTTTTCTCCATGAAATTGGACTCCGCTTGAAGGGTGAGGCCTACTGACTGCCCTAATTTATAGCCAGTTGAGAAAATGTGGCAAGGCTGAGGCAACCCGCTTACAACGAAATGTTTCTCTTCAGAATAGGAGATTTTGCTACAAAACGCCAGCAGCTCCTCTCCCTCAGAGAGCTGTTTCTGTGTAGAATACGGAAAGACACCATGGTCCCCTGCTTAGAACGGCTCTTTTCCCAGTTGGTTTCACCCATGAAAGAGCCAGAAGGGCTGATCTCAACTAATCGGGCTGCAATATCCCTGAATCCTTGGGGTAGGGCAGGTCTGAGCCAAAGTGCCACCTAAGGAATGAAAGCAGAGTTTCCTTGCCACAGGAAAGCACACCGAGGCCTGTTGTTTTCTCTTTGAAATTGGAGTGGGATTGAAGGTTGAGGCTTACTGTCTGCCCTCATTTATAGCCAGTTGAGAAAATGTGACAAGGCTGAGGCAACCTGCTTAAAACGAAATGTTTCTCTTCAGAATAGGAGATATTGCTACCAAACGCCAGCAGCTCCTCTCCCTCAGAACGCTGTTTCTGTGTAGAGTAGGGAAAGACACCATGGTCCCCAGCTTAGAATGGCACTTTTCCCAGTTGTTTTCAGCAATGAAAGAGCCAGAAGGGCTGATCTCTACTAATCGGGCTGCACATCCACAAATCCTTGGGGTAAGGCAGTCCTGAGCCAATGTGCCACCTAAGGAATGAAAGCGATGTTTCCAGCTTGGGAAGCAGGGCCTCAAGTAAGTCTGCCAACTGACTGCCCTCTTTTAAAGCCAGTTGAAAAATGTGGCAAGGCTGATGCAACCCGCATACAACGAAATGTTTCTCTTCAGAATAGGAGATTTTTGCTACCAAACGCCAGCAGCTCCTCTCCCTCAGAGTGCTGTTTCTGTGTAGACTAGGGAAAGACACCATGGTCCCCGGCTTAGTACGGCTCTTTTCCCAGTTGGTTTCTTCCATGAAAGAGCCAGAAGGGCTGATCTCAACTAAACTTGCTGCACATCCCTGAATCCTTGGGGTAGGGCAGTTCTGAGCCAAAGTCACACCTAAGGAATGAAAGCAATGTTTCTTTGCCACATGAAAGTACACCGAGACCGGGTGTTTTCTATGTGAAATTGGAGTGGGCTTGAAGGGTGGGGCCTACTGACTGCCCTCCTTTATAGCCAGTTGAGAGAATGTGGCAAGGCTGATGCAACCCGCTTACAACGAAATGTTTCTATTCAGAAAAGGACATATTGATACCAAAACCAGCAGCTCCTCTCCCTCAGAGTGCTCTTTCTCTGTAAAATTTGGAAAGCCACCATGGTCCCCAGATTAGAACGGCTCTTTTCCCAGTTGGTTTCATCCATAAAAGAGCCAGAAAGTCTGATCTCAACTAATCAGGCTGCACATCCGTGAATTCTTGGGGTAGGGCAGTCCTGAGCCAATGTGCCTCTTAAGGAATGAAAGCAAAGTTTCCTTGCCACAGGAAAGCACACCGAGGCCTGTTGTTTTCTCTATGAAGTGGACGTGAGCTTGAGGGTGAGGCCTATACTACATTGTGGAAAAGCTCGGGGTTACGGCTCTCTTTCTCCCTCTCTCGGTACCATACCCTGGGCTCAGCCGTGGAGGAATGGTGAGTGGGAGAGGCTGCCTCTCTACCGGACTCAGAAGGCTTCTTCCCTGTAGGTCAATTCCGTTTGTGTCTTACCTCGTAGAGGAAGAAAGAGGGCGCCTAGCGATATTCTACCATGAAATACCTAACGACTGAGTATCTGCAGGAGCTGGTTTCTCGGTGGAAGGAGCCAAAACGCCTGCATTCCTAAGGTCTCTTTCAGAACTGCCAGACACTCTGCCATCATAGGCCTAAGAGCTGGAAATTGTGACGGCATGGCAACACTTGGAATCCTAGGATGCAGTGGTAATGCGACTCTCACACTGGATTGAAGAAGCTTAGAAGCATAGTGTTCTTCCATTTACCAAAGAGAACCCAAGCGTGTGAGGCTGATAGCGTTGTTGCTGGAGAGAACTGGCATCCCCGTGGGCCTGTCGGTCAATTTCCTGTTTCTGACCCTCTAAGGAAACCCTTCCAAAAAGCTTTTGGGACCCGCTTAGAGAGAACAACTGCGAAGTTGATGCACAGAACATTAACCTAGATTCCAGCCCTGGGTCCCAATCATCCATCTTTCTCTGGAGGTTACGTAGCCCACAGAGGGATTCAAGCAGGGAGTTTGCCTTATACAACTGACCCAGGAAACTGGGATGAGATGCAGGGCCACTCTCCTTGCCCTCACACTACGTGGGCCTGAGAAGTTATCACGCAGCAGAATTCAACACCCTTCTTCTACACGTGTGTACCCAAAAGAAGCGCTGGGCAGTGGGTGTTCTCAGGCCAAGAGCAGTCATTGTTCTCGGCTGCACCTGCTGTGTGGTTCAAATGTTCTTTATATCTGATCTTTTGGAAGCCTTTCAGACCTGACCCTATCCCTGGGCTGCCAAAGCAAAGAGGCATAGCGGCCTTTCACCCTGAAGGCATGGGCTTGTTTCACATGGAGAATGGGTCCATCGCCCCTCCCAGGCTGGAGGCCTGTAAGTTGACACCATTTGTTCTGCCCCTGGAAATTACAAGTAGGTGTACTCGGTTTGGGCTGCCTGGTGAAAGAGTTTGCAGTCGCCAGCCCTCTGAGTACTATTCCTCAAGTTTGATTCCTAGCTAGGTAAACCCGGACTTCGGAGGCTAGATGGGAGCAAACGTGTTAAGCTTGTGGAGAAAGCCTTTGACCAATGACCAATATGCTTGTGCTTGTGAGAGGCTTAGGCAGGAGCTTTCCAACACAGGGTTTTTACCTTACCCTAAGCCATCCCTTTGGGCTGAAGCAGGCGACGTGTCTGTATCACATCCTGGGAAGTAGGGCCTGAGGGGAGTCTGCCACCTGATTGGCCTCCATTATAGGCAGCTGAGAAAATGGGGCAAGGCTTACGGAACCCGCTTACAACGAAATGTTTCTATTGAGAAGAGGAGATTTTGCTACCACACGTCAGCAGCTCCTCTCCCTCAGAGTGCTGTTCCTGTGTAGACTAAGGAAAACCACCACGGTTTCCAGGTTTTGAACGGCTCTTTTCCCAGTTGGTATCACCCGTGAAAGAGCTAGAAGGGCTGATCTCAACCAATCGGCCTGCACACCGTGAGTCCTTGGGGTAGGGCAGTTCTGAGTCAATGTGTCTCCTACAGAACGAAAGCAAAGTTTCCTGCCACAGGAAAGCACAGAGAGGCCTGGTGCTTTCTCTAGGAAATTCAAGTGGGCTTGAAAGGTGGGGCCTAGACTACACTGTGGAAAAGTTCGCGGTTACGGCTCTCTTTCTCCCTCTCTCTGTCCCGTTCCCTGGGCTCAGCCGTGTGGGAATGCTGATTGGGAGAGTCTGCCTCTCTGCCGGGCTCAGAAGGCTTCTTCCCGTTTGGGCAATTCCGTTTGTGTCTTACTTCGTGGAGGAGGAATGGGGGCGCCCTACCCAAAGGACTCTCGGTGTGCAGCCCTATTTGTTGAGATCAGCCCCTCTGGCTATTTCTCGGATGAAACCAACTGGGCAAAGAGCTTTTCATAAGCTGGGGACCGTGGAAGCTTTCCCTAGTCTACACCAGAACAGCATTCTGAGGGAGAAGAGCTGCTGATATTTGGTAGCAAAATCTCCTATTCTGAAGAGAAACATTTGGTTATAAGCGGGTTCCATCAGCCTTGCCATATTTCCTCAGCTGGCTATGATGTAGGGAAGGCAGTCAGCTGACAGACTCACCTGAGGTCCTGCTTCCCAGACTGTGATACAGACCACCCGCCTGCTTCAGCCCAAAGGGACGGCTTATGGTAGGGTAAAAACCCTGTGTTGGAAAGCTCCTGCCTAACGCTCACACAAGCACAAGCATATTGGTCATTGGTCAAAGACTTTCCCCACAAGTTTAACATGTTTGCTCCCATCTAGCCTCCGATGGCCGAGTTTTTCTAGCTAGGAATCACACTTCAGGAAAGGTACTCAGGGTGCTGGTGACTAAAAGTTGTTTCACCAGGCAGCCCAAATCTAGTACACCCACTTGCATTTTCCAGGGGCAGAGCAAATGGTGTCAACTTACACGCCTCCAGCCTGGGAGGGGCCACATACACTTTCTGAATGGGAAACAAGCTCATGCCTTCAGTGTGAAAGGCCGCTCTGCCTCCTTGCTTTGGCAGCCCAGGGATAGCGTGAGATCTGAAAGGCTTCCAAAGGAGCAGAGTCAGAGAACCTTTGAACCACAGAGCAGGTGCAGCCCAGAACAAAACTGCTCTTGGCCTGAGAACACCCATTGCCCAGCGCTTCTTTTGGGTACACACGTGTAGAGGAAGGGTGTTGAATTCTGCTGCGTGATAACTTCTCCGGCCCACGAAGTGTGAGGGCAAGGAGAGTGGCCCTGCATCTCATCCCAGTTTCATGGGTCAGTTGTATAAGGTAAACTCCCTGCTTGAATCCCTCTGTGGGCTACGTAACCTCCAGAGAAAGATGGATGATTGGGACCCAGGGCTGGAATCTAGGTTAATGTTCTGTGCATCAACTTCGCAGCTGTTCTCTCTAAGCGGGTCGCAAAGGCTTTTTGGAAGGGTTTCCTTAGAGGGTCAGAAACAGGAAATTGACCGACAGGCCCACGGGAATGCCAGTTCTCTCCAGCAACAACGCTACCAGCCTCACACACTTGGGTTCTCTTTAGTAAATGGAAGAACACTATGCTTGGAGGCTTCTTCCATCCAGTTTGAGAGTCGCACTTCCACTGCATCCTAGGATTCCAAGTGTTGCCATGCCCTCACAATTTCCAATTCTTAGGCCTATGATGGCAGAGTGTCTGGCAGTTCTGAAAGAGACCTTAGGAATGCAGGCGTTTTGGCTCCTTCCACCGAGAAACCAGCTCTTAAAGATCCTCTGTCTTTAGGTATTTCATGTTAAAATATCTCTAGGCGCCCTCTTTCCTCCTCCAGGAAGTAAGACACAAAAGGAATTGACCTAAAGGGAAGAAGCCTTCTGAGTCCAGCAGAGAGGCAGCCTCTCCCACTCAGCATTCCACCACCGCTTAGCCTAGGGCAGAGTATTCCACAGTCTAAACAGATGTCATGTTCTCAGGCAACAGGTTTCCAGAATCATGCCTCAGTCATGTTTCCAGGCCCCAGGGATCCGGAATGAAACCTCAGTCATGTTGCCAGGCCATAGGGTACCACCATCAAACCTCAGTCATATTCCCAGACCACAGGTTTCCAGAATGAAACCGATTTCATGTGCCCAGGGAACAGGGAACCAGAATCCAAACGGATGTCATGTTCCCAGGCCACAGGATGCCACAATCTAACATCAGTCATGTTCCCAGGCCAAAGGTTTCCCGAATCAAACCTCAGTCATATTCCCAGGCCACATGGTTCCACAATCAAACCTCAGTCATGTTCTCAGGACACAGGGTTCCAGAATAAAACCTCAGTCATATTCCCTGGACACAGGTTTCAAAAATAAACCCCAGTCATGTTCCCAGGTCCCAGGGTTCCAGAATCAAGCCTCACTCATATTCCCAGGACCCAGGGTTCCACAATTAAACCTCAGTCATATTCCCAGGCCAGAGGGTTCCACAATCAAACCTCAGTCCTGTTGCCAGGCCACGGTTCCACCATCAAGCCTCAGTCATGTTCCCAAGCCGGAGGGTTCCACAATCAAACCTCTGTCATTTTGCCAGGCCACAGGGTTCCCCCATGAAACCTCAGTCATGTTACCAGTCCACAGGTTTCTGCTATCAAATCAGAGTCAAGTTCCCAGGTCACAGGTTTTCAGAATCAAGCCTCAGTCATGTTGCCAGGCCACAGGGAACCACCATCACACCTCAGTCATGTTCCCAGGCCACAGGCTTCCTCTATCAAACCTCAGTCATGTTCGCAGGCAACAGGATTCCACAATCTAACATCAGTCATGTTCCCAGACCAATGGTTTCCAGAATCAAACCTCAATCATGTTCCCAGGACACAGGGTTCCAGAATCAATACTCAGTTATTTTCCAGGCTACAGTGTTCCAGAATAAAAGCTCAGTCATGTTGCGTGGACACAGGTTTCAAAAATAAAACCCCAGTAATGTTCCCAGGCCACAGGGTTTCAGAATCAAATCAGTCATGTTCCCAGGCCAGAGGGTTCCACAATCAAACCTCAGTCATATTCCCATGCCACAGGGTTCCAGAATCCAACCGGTGTCATATTCCCAGGCTACAGGGTTCCAGAATTAACCTCAGTCATATTCCCGGTCCACAGGGTTCCAGAACCAAGCCTCAGTCAGGTTCCCAGGGCACAGTATTCCACAATCTAAACAGATGTCATGTTCCCAGGCCACAGTTTTCCAGAATCACGCCTCAGTCATGTTCCCAGGCCACAGGGATCCAGAATCAAACCTCAGTCACGTTGCCAGACCACAGGTTTCCAGAATCAAACCGATTTCATTTTCCCAGGCAACAGGGTACCAGAATCCAAACCGATGTCATGTTCCCAGGCCACAGGATGCCACAATCTAGCATCAGTCATGTTCCCAGGCCAATGGTTTCCGGAAACAAACCTCAGTCATATTCCCAGGCCACATGGTTCCACAATCAAACCTCAGTCATGTTCCCAGGAAACAGGGTTCCACAATTAAACCTCAGTCATATTCCCAGGCCAGAGGGTTCCACAATCAATCCTAAGTCATCTTGCCAGGCCACAGTATTCCACCATCAAACCTCAGTCCTGTTGCCAGGCCATAGGCTTCCACAATCAAGCCTCAGTCATGTTCCCAAGGCTGAGGGTTCCACAATCAAACGTCTGTCACGTTGCCAGGCCACAGGGTTCCCCCATCAAACCTCAGTCATGTTGCCAGTCCACAGGTTTCTGCGATCAAACCAGAGTTGAGTTCCGAGGCCACAGGGTTCCAGAATCAAGCCACAGTCATGTTGCCAGGCCACAGGGTACAACCATCAAACCTCAGTCATGTTCCCAGGCCACAGGATTCCTCTATCAGAACTCAGTCATGTTCCAAGGGCACAGGATTCCACAATCTAAGATCAGTCATGTTCCCAGACCAATGGTTTCCAGAATTAAACCTCAATCATTTTCCCAGGACACAGGGTTCTAGAATCAAACCAATGTCAAGTTCCCAGGCCATGAGTTTCCAGGACCAGGCCACAGTCATGTTTCCAGGGCACAGGGTCCAACAATCAAACCTTAGTCATGTTGCCTGTCCACAAGTTTCTGCCATCAAACCTCAGTCAAGTTCCCAGGCCACAGGGTTCCAGAATCAAGCCTCAGTCTTTTTGCCAGGCCAGAGTGTTCCACCATCAAACCTCAGTCATGTTTCCAGGCCACATGTTTCCACAATCAAACCTCAGTCATGTTCCCAGGACACAGGTGTCCAAAATCAAACCTCAGTCATGTTCCCAGGGAACAGGCTTCCAGAAACAAACCTCAGTCATGTTCCCAGGCCACAGGGTTCCAGAATCAAACCTGAGTCTTGTTCCCAGGGCACAGGTTTCCAGAATCAACCCGATATCATGTTCCCTGGCCACACTCTTCCAGAATCAAACCGCAGTCATTTTGCCAGGCCACAGGTTTCCACCCTCAAACCTCAGACATGTTCCAAGGCCACAGCATTCCAGAATCAAACCGTTCTCATTCTCCCAGGCCACAGGGTTTCAGAATCCACGGCTGTTATGTTCCCAGGACACAGGTTTCCAGAATCAATCTTCAGTTGTGTTCCCAGGCTACAGGATTCCAGAATAAAACCTCAGTCATGTTCCCAATCCACAGGGTTCCAGAACCAAGGCTCAGTCAGGTTCCTGGGGCACAGTATTCCACAATCTAAACAGATGTCAGGTTCCCAGGCCACAGGGTTTCAGAAACAATCCTCAGTTATGTTCCCAGCCTAGAGGATTCCAGAATAAAACCTCAGTCATGTTCCCAGGCCAAGGGTTCCAGAACCAAGGCTCAGTCAGGTTCCCGGTGCACAGTATTACACAATTTAAACAGATGTCATGTTCCCAGGCCATAGTTTTCAAGAATCACACCTCAGTCATGTTCCCAGGCCACAGGGATCCAAAATCAAACCTCAGTCATGTTGCCAGGCCATAGGGTACCACCATCAACCCTCAGTCATATTACCAGGCCACAGGTTTCCACAATCAAACCGATTTCATGTTCCCAGGCAGCAGGGTACCAGAATCCAAACCGATGTCATGTTCCCAGGCCACAGGATTCCACACTCTAACATCAGTCTTGTTCCCAGGCCAATGGTTTCCAGAATCAAACCTCAGATATATTCCCAGGCCACATGGTTCCAGAATGAAACCTAAGTCGTGTTCCCAGGACACAGGGTTCTAGAATAAAACCTCAGTCCAGTTCCCTGGACACAGGATTCAGAAATAAAATCCCAGTCATGTCCCCAGGCCACAGGGTTCCACAATCAAACCTCAGTCCTGTTGCCAG
The DNA here is from genome assembly GCF_965194825.1 of Balaenoptera physalus. Classification (NCBI taxonomy): domain Eukaryota; kingdom Metazoa; phylum Chordata; class Mammalia; order Artiodactyla; family Balaenopteridae; genus Balaenoptera; species Balaenoptera physalus. Next base: position 27,699 of record NW_028125029.1, read on the forward strand.
ACCACAGTTCCACCATCAAGCCTAAGTCATGTTCCCAGGCCAGAGTGTTCCACAATCAAACCTAAGTCATCTTGCCAAGACATAGGTTTCCACCATCAAACCTCAGTCATGTTACTAGGGCACAGGGTTCCACCATCAAGCCTCACTCATGTTCCCAAGCATGAGGGTTCCACTATCAAACCTCAATCATGTTGCCAGGCCACAGGGTTCAACCATCAATTCTCAGTCATGTTCCCAGTAAACAGGGCTCCAGAATCAAACCAATGTCATGTTGCCACGCCACGGGGTTCCAGTATCAGGCCTCAGTCATGTTCCCGGTGCACACGGTTCCACAATCAAACCTCAGTCATGTTGCCAGTCCTCAGGTATCTGCCATCAAACTTCAGTCAAGTTGCCAGGCCACAGGTTTCCAGAATCAAGCCTCAGTCATTTTGCGAGGCCAGAGTGTTCCACTATCAAACCTCAGTCATGATCCCAGGCCACATGTTTCCACACTGAAACCTCAGTCATGTTGCCAGGCCATAGGGTTCCAGAATAAAATCTCAGTCATGTTCCCAGTCCACAGGGTTCCAGAAACGAGGCTCAGTCAGGTTCCCGGGGCACAGTATTCCACAATCTAAACAGATGTCATGTTCCCAGGCCTCAGGGTTCCAGAATCCACCGATGTCATGTTCCCAGGCCACAGGGTTCCAGAATCAATCCTCAGTTATGTTCCCAGGCTACAGGGTTCCGGAATAAAACCTCAGTCATGTTCCCAGCCCACAGGGTTCCAGAACCAAGGCTTAGTCAGGTTCCCGGGGCACAGTATTCCACAATCTAAATAGATGTCATGTTCCCAGGCCACAGTTTTCCAGAATCACGCCTCAGTCACGTTCCCAGGCCACAGGGATCCAGAATCAAACTTCAGTCATGTTGCAAGGCCATAGGGTACCACCATCAAACCTCAGTCATATTCCCAGGCCACAGGTTTCCAGAATCAAACCGATTTCATGTTCCCAGGCAACAGGGTACCGGAATCCAAACCGATGTCATGTTCCCAGGCCACAGGATTCCACACTCTAACATCAGTCATCTTCCCAGGCCAATGGTTTCCAGAATCAAACCTCAGTCATATTCCCAGGCCACATGGTTCCAGAATCAAACCTCAGTCATGTTCCCTGGACACAGGTTTCAGAAATAAACTCCCAGTCATGTTCCCAGGCCACAGGGTTCCACAATGAAACCTCAGTCATATTCCCAGGCCAGAGGGTTCCACAATCAAACCTCTGTCCTGTTGCTAGGCCACGGTTCCACCATCAAGTCTCAGTCATGTTCCCAGGAAAGACTGTTCCACAATCAAACCTAAGTCATCTTGCCAAGCCACAGGGTTCCACCATCAAGCCTCACTCATGTTGCCAGGCCACAGGGTTCCACCATCAAGCCTCACTCATGTTCCCAAGCCTGAGGGTTCCACTATCAAACCTCAATCATGTTGCCAGGCCACAGGTGTCAACCATCAAACCTCAGTCATGTTCCCAGTAAACAGGGCTCCAGAATCAAACCAATGTCAAGTTCTCACGCCACGGGGTTCCAGTATCAGGCCTCAGTCATGTTCCCCGTGCACAGGGTGCCACAATCAAACTCAGTCATGTTGCCAGGCCACAGGTTTCTGCCATCACACCTCAGTCAATTTGCCAGGCCACAGGGTTCCAGAATCAAGCCTCAGTCATTTTGCCAGGCCATAGTGTTCCACCATCAAACCTCAGTCATCATCCCAAGCCACATGTTTCCACAATGAAACCTCAGTCATTTTCCCAGGCCAAAGGCTTCCAGAATCAAACCTCAGTCATATTCCCAGGACACATGGTTCCAGAATCAAACCTGAGTCATGTTCGCAGGCCACAGGTTTCAGCAATCAAACCTCAGTCATGTTCCCAGGACACAGGTGTCCAGAATCAAACCTCAGTCATGTTCCCAGGGAACAGGTTTCCAGAAACAAACCTCAGTCATGTTCCCAAGGCACAGGGTTCCAGAATCAAACCTCAGTCTTGTTCCCAGGACACAGGTTTCCAGAATCAACCCGATATCATGTTCCCTAGCCACAGTCTTCCAGAATCAAACCTCAGTCATGTTGCCAGGCCACAGGTTTCCACCATCAAACCTCAGGCATGTTCCCAGGCCACAGAGTTCCAGAATCAAACCGTTCTCATGTTCCCAGGCCAAAGGGTTCCAGAATCCACCGATGTCATGTTCCCAGGCCACAGGGTTCAAGAATCAATCCTCAGTTATGTTCCCAGGCTACAGGGTTCCAGAATAAAACCTCAGTCATGTTCCCAGCCCACAGGGTTCCAGAACCAAGGCTCAGTCAGGTTCCCGGGGCACAGTATTCCACAATCTAAATAGATGTCATGTTCCCAGGCCACAGTTTTCCAGAATAACGCCTCAGTCATGTTCCCAGGCCACAGGGATCCAGAATCAAACTTCAGTCATGTTGCCAGGCCATAGGGTACCACCATCAAACCTCAGTCATATTCCCAGGCCACAGGTTTCCAGAATCAAACCGATTTCATGTTCCCAGGCAACAGGGTACCGGAATCCAAACCGATGTCATGTTCCCAGGCCACAGGATTCCACACTCTAACATCAGTCATCTTCCCAGGCCAATGATTTCCAGAATCAAACCTCAGTCATATTCCCAGGCCACATGGTTCCAGAATCAAACCTCAGTTGTCTTCCCAGGACACAGGGTTCCACAATTAAACCTCAGTCATATTCCCAGGTCAGAGGGTTCCACAATCAAACCTCAGTTCTGTTGCCAGACCACGGTTCCACCATCAAGCCTCAGTCATGTTCCCTGGGAACAGGCTTCCAGAAACAAACCTCAGTCATGTTCCCAAGGCACAGGGTTCCAGAATCAAACCTCAGTCTTGTTCCCAGGATACAGGTTGCCAGAATCAACCCGATATCATGTTCCCTAGCCACAGTCTTCCAGAATCAAACCTCAGTCCTGTTGCCAGGCCACAGGTTTCCACCATCAAACCTCAGGCATGTTCCCAGGCCACAGGATTCCAGAATCCCCCGATGTCATGTTCCCAGGCCACAGGATTCCACACTCTAACATCAGTCATCTTCCCAGGCCAATGGTTTCCAGAATCAAACCTCAGTCATTTTCCCAGGCCACATGGTTCCAGAATCAAACCTCAGTTGTGTTCCCAGGACACAGGGTTCCAGAATAAACCCTCAGTCATGTTCCCTTGACACAGGTTTCAGAAATAAACTCCCAGTCATGTTCCCAGGCCACAGGGTTCCACAATTAAACCTCAGTCATATTCCCAGGCCAGAGGGTTCCACAATCAAACCTCTGTCCTGTTGCTAGGCCACGGTTCCACCATCAAGCCTCAGTCATGTTCCCAGGCCACAGGGTTCCAGAATCCACCGATGTCATGTTCCCAGGCCACAGGATTCCACACTCTAACATCAGTCATCTTCCCAGGCCAATGGTTTCCAGAATCAAACCTCAGTCATATTCCCAGGCCACATGGTTCCAGAATAAAACCTCAGTCATGTTCCCTGGACACAGGTTTCAGAAATAAACTCCCAGTCATGTTCCCAGGCCACAGGGTTCCACAATGAAACCTCAGTCATATTCCCAGGCCAGAGGGTTCCACAATCAAACCTCTGTCCTGTTGCTAGGCCACGGTTCCACCATCAAGCCTCAGTCATGTTCCCAGGAAAGACTGTTCCACAATCAAACCTAAGTCATCTTGCCAAGCCACAGGGTTCCACCATCAAGCCTCACTCATGTTGCCAGGCCACAGGGTTCCACCATCAAGCCTCACTCATGTTCCCAAGCCTGAGGGTTCCACTATCAAACCTCAATCATGTTGCCAGGCCACAGGTGTCAACCATCAAACCTCAGTCATGTTCCCAGTAAACAGGGCTCCAGAATCAAACCAATGTCAAGTTCCCACGCCACGGGGTTCTAGTATCAGGCCTCAGTCATGTTCCCCGTGCACAGGGTGCCACAATCAAACTCAGTCATGTTGCCAGGCCACAGGTTTCTGCCATCACACCTCAGTCAAGTTGCCAGGCCACAGGGTTCCAGAATCAAGCCTCAGTCATTTTGCCAGGCCATAGTGTTCCACCATCAAACCTCAGTCATCATCCCAAGCCACATGTTTCCACAATGAAACCTCAGTCATTTTCCCAGGCCAAAGGCTTCCAGAATCAAACCTCAGTCATATTCCCAGGACACATGGTTCCAGAATCAAACCTGAGTCATGTTCGCAGGCCACAGGTTTCAGCAATCAAACCTCAGTCATGTTCCCAGGACACAGGTGTCCAGAATCAAACCTCAGTCATGTTCCCAGGGAACAGGTTTCCAGAAACAAACCTCAGTCATGTTCCCAAGGCACAGGGTTCCAGAATCAAACCTCAGTCTTGTTCCCATGACACAGGTTTCCAGAATCAACCCGATATCATGTTCTCTAGCCACAGTCTTCCAGAATCAAACCTCAGTCATGTTGCCAGGCCACAGGTTTCCACCATCAAACGTCAGGCATGTTCCCAGGCCACAGGGTTCCAGAATCAAACCGTTCTCATGTTCCCAGGCCACAGGGTTCCAGAATCCACCGTTGTCATTTTCCCAGGCCACAAGATTGCAGAATCAATCCTCAGTTATATTCCCAGGCTACAGGGTTCCAGAATAAAACCTCAGTCATGTTCCCAGTCCACAGGGTTCCAGAACCGAGGCTCAGTCAGGTTCCCGGGGCACAGTATTCCACAATCTAAACAGACGTCATGTTCCCAGGCCTCAGGGTTCCAGAATCCACCGATGTCATGTTCCCAGGCCACAGGGTTCCAGAATCAATCCTCAGTTATGTTCCCAGGCTACAGGGTTCCAGAATAAAACCTCAGTCATGTTCCCAGTCCACAGGGTTCCAGAACCAAGGCTCAGTCAGGTTCCCGGGGCACAGTATTCCACAATCTAAATAGATGTCATGTTCCCAGGCCACAGTTTTCCAGAATCACGCCTCAGTCACGTTCCCAGGCCACAGGGATCCAGAATCAAACTTCAGTCATGTTGCCAGGCCATAGGGTACCACCATCAAACCTCAGTCATATTCCCAGGCCACAGGTTTCCAGAATCAAACCGATTTCATGTTCCCAGGCAACAGGGTACCGGAATCCAAACCGATGTCATGTTCCCAGGCCACAGGATTCCACACTCTAACATCAGTCATCTTCCCAGGCCAATGGTTTCCAGAATCAAACCTCAGTCATATTCCCAGGCCACATGGTTACAGAATCAAACCTCAGTTGTGTTCCCAGGACACAGGGTTCCAAAATAAACCCTCAGTCATGTTCCCTTGACACAGGTTTCAGAAATAAACTCCCAGTCATGTTCCCAGGCCACAGGGTTCCACAATTAAACCTCAGTTATATTCCCAGGCCAGAGGGTTCCACAATCAAACCTCAGTTCTGTTGCCAGACCACGGTTCCACCATCAAGCCTCAGTCATGTTCCCAGGGAACAGGCTTCCAGAAACAAACCTCAGTCATGTTCCCAAGGCACAGGGTTCCAGAATCAAACCTCAGTCTTGTTCCCAGGACACAGGTTGCCAGAATCAACCCGATATCATGTTCCCTAGCCACAGTCTTCCAGAATCAAACCTCAGTCCTGTTGCCAGGCCACAGGTTTCAACCATCAAACCTCAGGCATGTTCCCAGGCCACAGGGTTCCAGAATCCACCGATGTCATGTTCCCAGGCCACAGGATTCCACACTCTAACATCAGTCATCTTCCCAGGCCAATGGTTTCCAGAATCAAACCTCAGTCATATTCCCAGGCCACATGGTTCCAGAATAAAACCTCAGTCTTGTTCCCTGGACACAGGTTTCAGAAATAAACTCCCAGTCATGTTCCCAGGCCACAGGGTTCCACAATGAAACCTCAGTCATATTCCCAGGCCAGAGGGTTCCACAATCAAACCTCTGTCCTGTTGCTAGGCCACGGTTCCACCATCAAGCCTCAGTCATGTTCCCAGGAAAGACTGTTCCACAATCAAACCTAAGTCATCTTGCCAAGCCACAGGGTTCCACCATCAAGCCTCACTCATGTTGCCAGGCCACAGGGTTCCACCATCAAGCCTCACTCATGTTCCCAAGCCTGAGGGTTCCACTATCAAACCTCAATCATGTTGCCAGGCCACAGGTGTCAACCATCAAACCTCAGTCATGTTCCCAGTAAACAGGGCTCCAGAATCAAACCAATGTCAAGTTCCCATGCCACGGGGTTCCAGTATCAGGCCTCAGTCATGTTCCCCGTGCACAGGGTGCCACAATCAAACTCAGTCATGTTGCCAGGCCACAGGTTTCTGCCATCACACCTCAGTCAAGTTGCCAGGCCACAGGGTTCCAGAATCAAGCCTCAGTCATTTTGCCAGGCCATAGTGTTCCACCATCAAACCTCAGTCATCATCCCAAGCCACATGTTTCCACAATGAAACCTCAGTCATTTTCCCAGGCCAAAGGCTTCCAGAATCAAACCTCAGTCATATTCCCAGGACACATGGTTCCAGAATCAAACCTGAGTCATGTTCGCAGGCCACAGGTTTCAGCAATCAAACCTCAGTCATGTTCCCAGGACACAGGTGTCCAGAATCAAACCTCAGTCATGTTCCCAGGGAACAGGTTTCCAGAAACAAACCTCAGTCATGTTCCCAAGGCACAGGGTTCCAGAATCAAACCTCAGTCTTGTTCCCATGACACAGGTTTCCAGAATCAACCCGATATCATGTTCTCTAGCCACAGTCTTCCAGAATCAAACCTCAGTCATGTTGCCAGGCCACAGGTCTCCACCATCAAACGTCAGGCATGTTCCCAGGCCACAGGGTTCCAGAATCAAACCGTTCTCATGTTCCCAGGCCACAGGGTTCCAGAATCCACCGTTGTCATTTTCCCAGGCCACAAGATTGCAGAATCAATCCTCAGTTATATTCCCAGGCTACAGGGTTCCAGAATAAAACCTCAGTCATGTTCCCAGTCCACAGGGTTCCAGAACCGAGGCTCAGTCAGGTTCCCGGGGCACAGTATTCCACAATCTAAACAGACGTCATGTTCCCAGGCCTCAGGGTTCCAGAATCCACCGATGTCATGTTCCCAGGCCACAGGGTTCCAGAATCAATCCTCAGTTATGTTCCCAGGCTACAGGGTTCCAGAATAAAACCTCAGTCATGTTCCCAGTCCACAGGGTTCCAGAACCAAGGCTCAGTCAGGTTCCCGGGGCACAGTATTCCACAATCTAAATAGATGTCATGTTCCCAGGCCACAGTTTTCCAGAATCACGCCTCAGTCACGTTCCCAGGCCACAGGGATCCAGAATCAAACTTCAGTCATGTTGCCAGGCCATAGGGTACCACCATCAAACCTCAGTCATATTCCCAGGCCACAGGTTTCCAGAATCAAAGCGATTTCATGTTCCCAGGCAACAGGGTACCGGAATCCAAACCGATGTCATGTTCCCAGGCCACAGGATTCCACACTCTAACATCAGTCATCTTCCCAGGCCAATGGTTTCCAGAATCAAACCTCAGTCATATTCCCAGGCCACATGGTTACAGAATCAAACCTCAGTTGTGTTCCCAGGACACAGGGTTCCAAAATAAACCCTCAGTCATGTTCCCTTGACACAGGTTTCAGAAATAAACTCCCAGTCATGTTCCCAGGCCACAGGTTTCCACAATAAAACCTCAGTCATATTCCCAGGCCAGAGGGTTCCACAATCAAACCTCAGTTCTGTTGCCAGACCACGGTTCCACCATCAAGCCTCAGTCATGTTCCCAGGGAACAGGCTTCCAGAAACAAACCTCAGTCATGTTCCCAAGGCACAGGGTTCCAGAATCAAACCTCAGTCTTGTTCCCAGGACACAGGTTGCCAGAAAAAACCCGATATCATGTTCCCTAGCCACAGTCTTCCAGAATCAAACCTCAGTCCTGTTGCCAGGCCACAGGTTTCAACCATCAAACCTCAGGCATGTTCCCAGGCCACAAGGTTCCAGAATCCACCGATGTCATGTTCCCAGGCCACAGGATTCCACACTCTAACATCAGTCATCTTCCCAGGCCAATGGTTTCCAGAATCAAACCTCAGTCATATTCCCAGGCCACATGGTTCCAGAATCAAACCTCAGTTGTCTTCCCAGGACACAGGGTTCCAGAATAAAACCTCAGTCATGTTCCCTGGACACAGGTTTCAGAAATAAACTCCCAGTCATGTTCCCAGGCCACAGGTTTCCACAATGAAACCTCAGTCATATTCCCAGGCCAGAGGGTTCCACAATCAAACCTCTGTCCTCTTGCTAGGCCACGGTTCCACCATCAAGCCTCAGTCATGTTCCCAGGAAAGACTGTTCCACAATCAAACCTAAGTCATCTTGCCAAGCCACAGGGTTCCACCATCAAGCCTCACTCATGTTCCCAAGCCTGAGGGTTCCACTATCAAACCTCAATCATGTTGCCAGGCCACAGGTGTCAACCATCAAACCTCAGTCATGTTCCCAGTAAACAGGGCTCCAGAATCAAACCAATATCAAGTTCCCACGCCACGGGGTTCCAGTATCAGGCCTCAGTCATGTTCCCCGTGTACAGGGTGCCACAATCAAACTCATTCATGTTGCCAGGCCACAGGTTTCTGCCATCACACCTCAGTCAAGTTGCCAGGCCACAGGGTTCCAGAATCAAGCCTCAGTCATTTTGCCAGGCCATAGTGTTCCACAATCAAACCTCAGTCATCATCCCAAGCCACATGTTTCCACAATGAAACCTCAGTCATTTTCCCATGCCAAAGGCTTCCAGAATCAAACCTCAGTCATATTCCCAGGACACATGGTTCCAGAATCAAACCTGAGTCATGTTCGCAGGCCACAGGTTTCAGCAATCAAACCTCAGTCATGTTCCCAGGAAACAGGTGTCCAGAATCAAACCTCAGTCATGTTCCCAGGGAACAGGTTTCCAGAAACAAACCTCAGTCATGTTCCCAAGGCACAGGGTTCCAGAATCAAACCTCAGTCTTGTTCCCAGGACACAGGTTTCCAGAATCAACCCGATATCATGTTCCCTAGCCAGAGTCTTCCAGAATCAAACCTCAGTCATGTTGCCAGGCCACAGGTTTCCACCATCAAACCTCAGGCATGTTCCCAGGCCACAGGGTTCCAGAATCCACCGTTGTCATTTTCCCAGGCCACAAGATTGCAGAATCAATCCTCAGTTATGTTCCCAGGCTACAGGGTTCCAGAATAAAACCTCAGTCATGTTCCCAGTCCACAGGGTTCCAGAACCGAGGCTCAGTCAGGTTCCCGGGGCACAGTATTCCACAATCTAAACAGATGTCATGTTCCCAGGCCTCAGGGTTCCAGAATCCACCGATGTCATGTTCCCAGGCCACAGGGTTCCACAATTAAACCTCAGTCATATTCCCAGGACAGAGGGTTCCACAATCAAACCTCAGTTCTGTTGCCAGACCACGGTTCCACCATCAAGCCTCAGTCATGTTCCCAGGGAACAGGCTTCCAGAAACAAACCTCAGTCATGTTCCCAAGGCACAGGGTTCCAGAATCAAACATCAGTCTTGTTCCCAGGACACAGGTTGCCTGAATCAACCCGATCTCATGTTCCCTAGCCACAGTCTTCCAGAATCAAACCTCAGTCCTGTTGCCAGGCCACAGGTTTCCACCATCAAACCTCAGGCATGTTCCCAGGCCACAGGGTTCCAGAATCCACCAATGTCATGTTCCCAGGCCACAGGATTCCACACTCTAACATCAGTCATCTTCCCAGGCCAATGGTTTCCAGAATCAAACCTCAGTCATATTCCCAGGCCACATGGTTCCAGAATAAAACCTCAGTTATGTTCGCTGGACACAGGTTTCAGAAATAAACTCCCAGTCATGTTCCCAGGCCACAGGGTTCCACAATGAAACCTCAGTCATATTCCCAGGCCAGAGGGTTCCACAATCAAACCTCTGTCCTGTTGCTAGGCCACGGTTCCACCATCAAGCCTCAGTCATGTTCCCAGGAAAGACTGTTCCACAATCAAACCTAAGTCATCTTGCCAAGCCACAGGGTTCCACCATCAAGCCTCACTCATGTTGCCAGGCCACAGGGTTCCACCATCAAGCCTCACTCATGTTCCCAAGCCTGAGGGTTCCACTATCAAACCTCAATCATGTTGCCAGGCCACAGGTGTCAACCATCAAACCTCAGTCATGTTCCCAGTAAACAGGGCTCCAGAATCAAACCAATGTCAAGTTCCCACGCCACGGGGTTCCAGTATCAGGCCTCAGTCATGTTCCCCGTGCACAGGGTGCCACAATCAAACTCAGTCATGTTGCCAGGCCACAGGTTTCTGCCATCACACCTCAGTCAAGTTGCCAGGCCACAGGGTTCCAGAATCAAGCCTCAGTCATTTTGCCAGGCCATAGTGTTCCACCATCAAACCTCAGTCATCATCCCAAGCCACATGTTTCCACAATGAAACCTCAGTCATTTTCCCAGGCCAAAGGCTTCCAGAATCAAACCTCAGTCATATTCCCAGGACACATGGTTCCAGAATCAAACCTCAGTCATGTTGCCAGGCCACAGGTTTCCACCATCAAACCTCAGGCATGTTCCCAGGCCACAGAGTTCCAGAATCAAACCGTTCTCATGTTCCCAGGCCAAAGGGTTCCAGAATCCACCGATGTCATGTTCCCAGGCCACAGTGTTCAAGAATCAATCCTCAGTTATGTTCCCAGGCTACAGGGTTCCAGAATAAAACCTCAGTCATGTTCCCAGCCCACAGGGTTCCAGAACCAAGGCTCAGTCAGGTTCCCGGGGCACAGTATTCCACAATCTAAATAGATGTCATGTTCCCAGGCCACAGTTTTCCAGAATAACGCCTCAGTCATGTTCCCAGGCCACAGGGATCCAGAATCAAACTTCAGTCATGTTGCCAGGCCATAGGGTACCACCATCAAACCTCAGTCATATTCCCAGGCCACAGGTTTCCAGAATCAAACCGATTTCATGTTCCCAGGCAACAGGGTACCGGAATCCAAACCGATGTCATGTTCCCAGGCCACAGGATTCCACACTCTAACATCAGTCATCTTCCCAGGCCAATGATTTCCAGAATCAAACCTCAGTCATATTCCCAGGCCACATGGTTCCAGAATCAAACCTCAGTTGTCTTCCCAGGACACAGGGTTCCACAATTAAACCTCAGTCATATTCCCAGGTCAGAGGGTTCCACAATCAAACCTCAGTTCTGTTGCCAGACCACGGTTCCACCATCAAGCCTCAGTCATGTTCCCTGGGAACAGGCTTCCAGAAACAAACCTCAGTCATGTTCCCAAGGCACAGGGTTCCAGAATCAAACCTCAGTCTTGTTCCCAGGATACAGGTTGCCAGAATCAACCCGATATCATGTTCCCTAGCCACAGTCTTCCAGAATCAAACCTCAGTCCTGTTGCCAGGCCACAGGTTTCCACCATCAAACCTCAGGCATGTTCCCAGGCCACAGGGTTCCAGAATCCCCCGATGTCATGTTCCCAGGCCACAGGATTCCACACTCTAACATCAGTCATCTTGCCAGGCCAATGGTTTCCAGAATCAAACCTCAGTCATATTCCCAGGCCACCTGGTTCCAGAATAAAACCTCAGTCTTGTTCCCTGGACACAGGTTTCAGAAATAAACTCCCAGTCATGTTCCCAGGCCACAGGGTTCCACAATGAAACCTCAGTCATATTCCCAGGCCAGAGGGTTCCACAATCAAACCTCTGTCCTGTTGCTAGGCCACGGTTCCACCATCAAGCCTCAGTCATGTTCCCAGGAAAGACTGTTCCACAATCAAACCTAAGTCATCTTGCCAAGCCACAGGGTTCCACCATCAAGCCTCACTCATGTTGCCAGGCCACAGGGTTCCACCATCAAGCCTCACTCATGTTCCCAAGCCTGAGGGTTCCACTATCAAACCTCAATCATGTTGCCAGGCCACAGGTGTCAACCATCAAACCTCAGTCATGTTCCCAGTAAACAGGGCTCCAGAATCAAACCAATGTCAAGTTCCCACGCCACGGGGTTCCAGTATCAGGCCTCAGTCATGTTCCCCGTGCACAGGGTGCCACAATCAAACTCAGTCATGTTGCCAGGCCACAGGTTTCTGCCATCACACCTCAGTCAAGTTGCCAGGCCACAGGGTTCCAGAATCAAGCCTCAGTCATTTTGCCAGGCCATAGTGTTCCACCATCAAACCTCAGTCATCATCCCAAGCCACATGTTTCCACAATGAAACCTCAGTCATTTTCCCAGGCCAAAGGCTTCCAGAATCAAACCTCAGTCATATTCCCAGGACACATGGTTCCAGAATCAAACCTGAGTCATGTTCGCAGGCCACAGGTTTCAGCAATCAAACCTCAGTCATGTTCCCAGGACACAGGTGTCCAGAATCAAACCTCAGTCATGTTCCCAGGGAACAGGTTTCCAGAAACAAACCTCAGTCATGTTCCCAAGGCACAGGGTTCCAGAATCAAACCTCAGTCTTGTTCCCAGGACACAGGTTTCCAGAATCAACCCGATATCATGTTCCCTAGCCACAGTCTTCCAGAATCAAACCTCAGTCATGTTGCCAGGCCACAGGTTTCCACCATCAAACCTCAGGCATGTTCCCAGGCCACAGGGTTCCAGAATCAAACCGTTCTCATGTTCCCAGGCCACAGGGTTCCAGAATCCACCGTTGTCATTTTCCCAGGCCACAAGATTCCAGAATCAATCCTCAGTTATGTTCCCAGGCTACAGGGTTCCAGAATAAAACCTCAGTCATGTTCCCAGTCTACAGGGTTCCAGAACCGAGGCTCAGTCAGGTTCCCGGGGCACAGTATTCCACAATCTAAACAGACGTCATGTTCCCAGGCCTCAGGGTTCCAGAATCCACCGATGTCATGTTCCCAGGCCACAGGGTTCCAGAATCAATCCTCAGTTATGTTCCCAGGCTACAGGGTTCCAGAATAAAACCTCAGTCATGTTCCCAGTCCACAGGGTTCCAGAACCAAGGCTCAGTCAGGTTCCCGGGGCACAGTATTCCACAATCTAAATAGATGTCATGTTCCCAGGCCACAGTTTTCCAGAATCACGCCTCAGTCACGTTCCCAGGCCACAGGGATCCAGAATCAAACTTCAGTCATGTTGCCAGGCCATAGGGTACCACCATCAAACCTCAGTCATATTCCCAGGCCACAGGTTTCCAGAATCAAACCGATTTCATGTTCCCAGGCAACAGGGTACCGGAATCCAAACCGATGTCATGTTCCCAGGCCACAGGATTCCACACTCTAACATCAGTCATCTTCCCAGGCCAATGGTTTCCAGAATCAAACCTCAGTCATATTCCCAGGCCACATGGTTCCAGAATCAAACCTCAGTTGTGTTCCCAGGACACAGGGTTCCAGAATAAACCCTCAGTCATTTTCCCTTGACACAGGTTTCAGAAATAAACTCCCAGTCATGTTCCCAGGCCACAGGGTTCCACAATTAAACCTCAGTCATATTCCCAGGCCAGAGGGTTCCACAATCAAACCTCTGTCCTGTTGCTAGGCCACGGTTCCACCATCAAGCCTCAGTCATGTTCCCTGGGAACAGGCTTCCAGAAACAAACCTCAGTCATGTTCCCAAGGCACAGGGTTCCAGAATCAAACCTCAGTCTTGTTCCCAGGACACAGGTTGCCAGAATCAACCCGATATCATGTTCCCTAGCCACAGTCTTCCAGAATCAAACCTCAGTCCTGTTGCCAGGCCACAGGTTTCCACCATCAAACCTCAGGCAGGTTCCCAGGCCACAGGGTTCCAGAATCCCCCGATGTCATGTTCCCAGGCCACAGGATTCCACACTCTAACATCAGTCATCTTCCCAGGCCAATGGTTTCCAGAATCAAACCTCAGTCATATTCCCAGGCCACCTGGTTCCAGAATAAAACCTCAGTCTTGTTCCCTGGACACAGGTTTCAGAAATAAACTCCCAGTCATGTTCCCAGGCCACAGGGTTCCACAATGATACCTCAGTCATATTCCCAGGCCAGAGGGTTCCACAATCAAACCTCTGTCCTGTTGCTAGGCCACGGTTCCACCATCAAGCCTCAGTCATGTTCCCAGGAAAGACTGTTCCACAATCAAACCTAAGTCATCTTGCCAAGCCACAGGGTTCCACCATCAAGCCTCACTCATGTTGCCAGGCCACAGGGTTCCACCATCAAGCCTCACTCATGTTCCCAAGCCTGAGGGTTCCACTATCAAACCTCAATCATGTTGCCAGGCCACAGGTGTCAACCATCAAACCTCAGTCATGTTCCCAGTAAACAGGGCTCCAGAATCAAACCAATGTCAAGTTCCCACGCCACGGGGTTCTAGTATCAGGCCTCAGTCATGTTCCCCGTGCACAGGGTGCCACAATCAAACTCAGTCATATTGCCAGGCCACAGGTTTCTGCCATCACACCTCAGTCAAGTTGCCAGGCCACAGGGTTCCAGAATCAAGCCTCAGTCATTTTGCCAGGCCATAGTGTTCCACCATCAAACCTCAGTCATCATCCCAAGCCACATGTTTCCACAATGAAACCTCAGTCATTTTCCCAGGCCAAAGGCTTCCAGAATCAAACCTCAGTCATATTCCCAGGACACATGGTTCCAGAATCAAACCTGAGTCATGTTCGCAGGCCACAGGTTTCAGCAATCAAACCTCAGTCATGTTCCCAGGACACAGGTGTCCAGAATCAAACCTCAGTCATGTTCCCAGGGAACAGGTTTCCAGAAACAAACCTCAGTCATGTTCCCAAGGCACAGGGTTCCAGAATCAAACCTCAGTCTTGTTCACATGACACAGGTTTCCAGAATCAACCCGATATCATGTTCCCTAGCCACAGTCTTCCAGAATCAAACCTCAGTCATGTTGCCAGGCCACAGGTTTCCACCATCAAACCTCAGGCATGTTCCCAGGCCACAGGGTTCCAGAATCAAACCGTTCTCATGTTCCCAGGCCACAGGTTTCCAGAATCCACCGTTGTCATTTTCCCAGACCACAAGATTCCAGAATCAATCCTCAGTTATGTTCCCAGGCTACAGGGTTCCAGAATAAAACCTCAGTCATGTTCCCAGTCCACAGGGTTCCAGAACCGAGGCTCAGTCAGGTTCCCGGAGCACAGTATTCCACAATCTAAACAGACGTCATGTTCCCAGGCCTCAGGGTTCCAGAATCCACCGATGTCATGTTCCCAGGCCACAGGGTTCCAGAATCAATCCTCAGTTATGTTCCCAGGCTACAGGGTTCCAGAATAAAACCTCAGTCATGTTCCCAGTCCACAGGGTTCCAGAACCAAGGCTCAGTCAGGTTCCCGGGGCACAGTATTCCACAATCTAAATAGATGTCATGTTCCCAGGCCACAGTTTTCCAGAATCACGCCTCAGTCACGTTCCCAGGCCACAGGGATCCAGAATCAAACTTCAGTCATGTTGCCAGGCCATAGGGTACCACCATCAAACCTCAGTCATATTCCCAGGCCACAGGTTTCCAGAATCAAACCGATTTCATATTCCCAGGCAACAGGGTACCGGAATCCAAACCGATGTCATGTTCCCAGGCCACAGGATTCCACACTCTAACATCAGTCATCTTCCCAGGCCAATGGTTTCCAGAATCAAACCTCAGTCATATTCCCAGGCCACATGGTTCCAGAATCAAACCTCAGTTGTGTTCCCAGGACACAGGGTTCCAGAATAAACCCTCAGTCATGTTCCCTTGACACAGGTTTCAGAAATAAACTCCCAGTCATGTTCCCAGGCCACAGGGTTCCACAATTAAACCTCAGTCATATTCCCAGGCCAGAGGCTTCCACAATCAAACCTCAGTTCTGTTGCCAGACCACGGTTCCACCATCAAGCCTCAGTCATGTTCCCAGGGAACAGGCTTCCAGAAACAAACCTCAGTCATGTTCCCAAGGCACAGGGTTCCAGAATCAAACCTCAGTCTTGTTCCCAGGACACAGGTTGCCAGAATCAACCCGATATCATGTTCCCTAGCCTCAGTCTTCCAGAATCAAACCTCAGTCCTGTTGCCAGGCCACAGGTTTCCACCATCAAACCTCAGGCATGTTCCCAGGCCACAGGGTTCCAGAATCCACCGATGTCATGTTCCCAGGCCACAGGATTCCACACTCTAACATCAGTCATCTTCCCAGGCCAATGGTTTCCAGAATCAAACCTCAGTCATATTCCCAGGCCACATGGTTCCAGAATAAAACCTCAGTCATGTTCCCTGGACACAGGTTTCAGAAATAAACTCCCAGTCATGTTCCCAGGCCACAGGGTTCCACAATGAAACCTCAGTCATATTCCCAGGCCAGAGGGTTCCACAATCAAACCTCTGTCCTGTTGCTAGGCCACGGTTCCACCATCAAGCCTCAGTCATGTTCCCAGGAAAGACTGTTCCACAATCAAACCTAAGTCATCTTGCCAAGCCACAGGGTTCCACCATCAAGCCTCACTCATGTTGCCAGGCCACAGGGTTCCACCATCAAGCCTCACTCATGTTCCCAAGCCTGAGGGTTCCACTATCAAACCTCAATCATGTTGCCAGGCCACAGGTGTCAACCATCAAACCTCAGTCATGTTCCCAGTAAACAGGGCTCCAGAATCAAACCAATGTCAAGTTCCCACGCCACGGGGTTCTAGTATCAGGCCTCAGTCATGTTCCCCGTGCACAGGGTGCCACAATCAAACTCAGTCATATTGCCAGGCCACAGGTTTCTGCCATCACACCTCAGTCAAGTTGCCAGGCCACAGGGTTCCAGAATCAAGCCTCAGTCATTTTGCCAGGCCATAGTGTTCCACCATCAAACCTCAGTCATCATCCCAAGCCACATGTTTCCACAATGAAACCTCAGTCATTTTCCCAGGCCAAAGGCTTCCAGAATCAAACCTCAGTCATATTCCCAGGACACATGGTTCCAGAATCAAACCTGAGTCATGTTCGCCGGCCACAGGTTTCAGCAATCAAACCTCAGTCATGTTCCCAGGACACAGGTGTCCAGAATCAAACCTCAGTCATGTTCCCAGGGAACAGGTTTCCAGAAACAGACTTCAGTCATGTTCCCAAGGCACAGGGTTCCAGAATCAAACCTCAGTCTTGTTCCCATGACACAGGTTTCCAGAATCAACCCGATATCATGTTCCCTAGCCACAGTCTTCCAGAATCAAACCTCAGTCATGTTGCCAGGCCACAGGTTTCCACCATCAAACCTCAGGCATGTTCCCAGGCCACAGGGTTCCAGAATCAAACCGTTCTCATGTTCCCAGGCCACAGGGTTCCAGAATCCACCGTTGTCATTTTCCCAGACCACAAGATTCCAGAATCAATCCTCAGTTATGTTCCCAGGCTACAGGGTTCCAGAATAAAACCTCAGTCATGTTCCCAGTCCACAGGGTTCCAGAACCGAGGCTCAGTCAGGTTCCCGGGGCACAGTATTCCACAATCTAAACAGACGTCATGTTCCCAGGCCTCAGGGTTCCAGAATCCACCGATGTCATGTTCCCAGGCCACAGGGTTCCAGAATCAATCCTCAGTTATGTTCCCAGGCTACAGGGTTCCAGAATAAAACCTCAGTCATGTTCCCAGTCCACAGGGTTCCAGAACCAAGGCTCAGTCAGGTTCCCGGGGCACAGTATTCCACAATCTAAATAGATGTCATGTTCCCAGGCCACAGTTTTCCAGAATCACGCCTCAGTCACGTTCCCAGGCCACAGGGATCCAGAATCAAACTTCAGTCATGTTGCCAGGCCATAGGGTACCACCATCAAACCTCAGTCATATTCCCAGGCCACAGGTTTCCAGAATCAAAGCGATTTCATGTTCCCAGGCAACAGGGTACCGGAATCCAAACCGATGTCATGTTCCCAGGCCACAGGATTCCACACTCTAACATCAGTCATCTTCCCAGGCCAATGGTTTCCAGAATCAAACCTCAGTCATTTTCCCAGGCCACATGGTTCCAGAATCAAACCTCAGTTGTGTTCCCAGGACACAGGGTTCCAGAATAAACCCTCAGTCATGTTCCCTTGACACAGGTTTCAGAAATAAACTCCCAGTCATGTTCCCAGGCCACAGGGTTCCACAATTAAACCTCAGTCATATTCCCAGGCCAGAGGGTTCCACAATCAAACCTCAGTTCTGTTGCCAGACCACGGTTCCACCATCAAGCCTCAGTCATGTTCCCAGGGAACAGGCTTCCAGAAACAAACCTCAGTCATGTTCCCAAGGCACAGGGTTCCAGAATCAAACCTCAGTCTTGTTCCCAGGACACAGGTTGCCAGAATCAACCCGATCTCATGTTCCCTAGCCACAGTCTTCCAGAATCAAACCTCAGTCCTGTTGCCAGGCCACAGGTTTCCACCATCAAACCTCAGGCATGTTCCCAGGCCACAGGGTTCCAGAATCCACCGATGTCATGTTCCCAGGCCACAGGATTCCACACTCTAACATCAGTCATCTTCCCAGGCCAATGGTTTCCAGAATCAAACCTCAGTCATATTCCCAGGCCACATGGTTCCAGAATAAAACCTCAGTCATGTTCCCTGGACACAGGTTTCAGAAATAAACTCCCAGTCATGTTCCCAGGCCACAGGGTTCCACAATGAAACCTCAGTCATATTCCCAGGCCAGAGGGTTCCACAATCAAACCTCTGTCCTGTTGCTAGGCCACGGTTCCACCATCAAGCCTCAGTCATGTTCCCAGGAAAGACTGTTCCACAATCAAACCTAAGTCATCTTGCCAAGCCACAGGGTTCCACCATCAAGCCTCACTCATGTTGCCAGGCCACAGGGTTCCACCATCAAGCCTCACTCATGTTCCCAAGCCTGAGGGTTCCACTATCAAACCTCAATCATGTTGCCAGGCAACAGGTGTCAACCATCAAACCTCAGTCATGTTCCCAGTAAACAGGGCTCCAGAATCAAACCAATGTCAAGTTCCCACGCCACGGGGTTCTAGTATCAGGCCTCAGTCATGTTCCCCGTGCACAGGGTGCCACAATCAAACTCAGTCATGTTGCCAGGCCACAGGTTTCTGCCATCACACCTCAGTCAAGTTGCCAGGCCACAGGGTTCCAGAATCAAGCCTCAGTCATTTTGCCAGGCCATAGTGTTCCACCATCAAACCTCAGTCATCATCCCAAGCCACATGTTTCCACAATGAAACCTCAGTCATTTTCCCAGGCCAAAGGCTTCCAGAATCAAACCTCAGTCATATTCCCAGGACACATGGTTCCAGAATCAAACCTGAGTCATGTTCGCAGGCCACAGGTTTCAGCAATCAAACCTCAGTCATGTTCCCAGGACACAGGTGTCCAGAATCAAACCTCAGTCATGTTCCCAGGGAGCAGGTTTCCAGAAACAAACCTCAGTCATGTTCCCAAGGCACAGGGTTCCAGAATCAAACCTCAGTCTTGTTCCCATGACACAGGTTTCCAGAATCAACCCGATATCATGTTCTCTAGCCACAGTCTTCCAGAATCAAACCTCAGTCATGTTGCCAGGCCACACGTTTCCACCATCAAACGTCAGGCATGTTCCCAGGCCACAGGGTTCCAGAATCAAACCGTTCTCATGTTCCCAGGCCACAGGGTTCCAGAATCCACCGTTGTCATTTTCCCAGGCCACAAGATTGCAGAATCAATCCTCAGTTATATTCCCAGGCTACAGGGTTCCAGAATAAAACCTCAGTCATGTTCCCAGTCCACAGGGTTCCAGAACCGAGGCTCAGTCAGGTTCCCGGGGCACAGTATTCCACAATCTAAACAGACGTCATGTTCCCAGGCCTCAGGGTTCCCGAATCCACCGATGTCATGTTCCCAGGCCACAGGGTTCCAGAATCAATCCTCAGTTATGTTCCCAGGCTACAGGGTTCCAGAATAAAACCTCAGTCATGTTCCCAGTCCACAGGGTTCCAGAACCAAGGCTCAGTCAGGTTCCCGGGGCACAGTATTCCACAATCTAAATAGATGTCATGTTCCCAGGCTACAGTTTTCCAGAATCACGCCTCAGTCACGTTCCCAGGCCACAGGGATCCAGAATCAAACTTCAGTCATGTTGCCAGGCCATAGGGTACCACCATCAAACCTCAGTCATATTCCCAGGCCACAGGTTTCCAGAATCAAACCGATTTCATGTTCCCAGGCAACAGGGTACCGGAATCCAAACCGATGTCATGTTCCCAGGCCACAGGATTCCACACTCTAACATCAGTCATCTTCCCAGGCCAATGGTTTCCAGAATCAAACCTCAGTCATATTCCCAGGCCACATGGTTACAGAATCAAACCTCAGTTGTGTTCCCAGGACACAGGGTTCCAAAATAAACCCTCAGTCATGTTCCCTTGACACAGGTTTCAGAAATAAACTCCCAGTCATGTTCCCAGGCCACAGGGTTCCACAATTAAACCTCAGTCATATTCCCAGGCCAGAGGGTTCCACAATCAAACCTCAGTTCTGTTGCCAGACCACGGTTCCACCATCAAGCCTCAGTCATGTTCCCAGGGAACAGGCTTCCAGAAACAAACCTCAGTCATGTTCCCAAGGCACAGGGTTCCAGAATCAAACCTCAGTCTTGTTCCCAGGACACAGGTTGCCAGAATCAACCCGATATCATGTTCCCTAGCCACAGTCTTCCAGAATCAAACCTCAGTCCTGTTGCCAGGCCACAGGTTTCAACCATCAAACCTCAGGCATGTTCCCAGGCCACAGGGTTCCAGAATCCACCGATGTCATGTTCCCAGGCCACAGGATTCCACACTCTAACATCAGTCATCTTCCCAGGCCAATGGTTTCCAGAATCAAACCTCAGTCATATTCCCAGGCCACATGGTTCCAGAATAAAACCTCAGTCTTGTTCCCTGGACACAGGTTTCAGAAATAAACTCCCAGTCATGTTCCCAGGCCACAGGGTTCCACAATGAAACCTCAGTCATATTCCCAGGCCAGAGGGTTCCACAATCAAACCTCTGTCCTGTTGCTAGGCCACGGTTCCACCATCAAGCCTCAGTCATGTTCCCAGGAAAGACTGTTCCACAATCAAACCTAAGTCATCTTGCCAAGCCACAGGGTTCCACCATCAAGCCTCACTCATGTTGCCAGGCCACAGGGTTCCACCATCAAGCCTCACTCATGTTCCCAAGCCTGAGGGTTCCACTATCAAACCTCAATCATGTTGCCAGGCCACAGGTGTCAACCATCAAACCTCAGTCATGTTCCCAGTAAACAGGGCTCCAGAATCAAACCAATGTCAAGTTCCCACGCCACGGGGTTCCAGTATCAGGCCTCAGTCATGTTCCCCGTGCACAGGGTGCCACAATCAAACTCAGTCATGTTGCCAGGCCACAGGTTTCTGCCATCACACCTCAGTCAAGTTGCCAGGCCACAGGGTTCCAGAATCAAGCCTCAGTCATTTTGCCAGGCCATAGTGTTCCACCATCAAACCTCAGTCATCATCCCAAGCCACATGTTTCCACAATGAAACCTCAGTCATTTTCCCAGGCCAAAGGCTTCCAGAATCAAACCTCAGTCATATTCCCAGGACACATGGTTCCAGAATCAAACCTGAGTCATGTTCGCAGGCCACAGGTTTCAGCAATCAAACCTCAGTCATGTTCCCAGGACACAGGTGTCCAGAATCAAACCTCAGTCATGTTCCCAGGGAACAGGTTTCCAGAAACAAACCTCAGTCATGTTCCCAAGGCACAGGGTTCCAGAATCAAACCTCAGTCTTGTTCCCATGACACAGGTTTCCAGAATCAACCCGATATCATGTTCTCTAGCCACAGTCTTCCAGAATCAAACCTCAGTCATGTTGCCAGGCCACAGGTTTCCACCATCAAACGTCAGGCATGTTCCCAGGCCACAGGGTTCCAGAATCAAACCGTTCTCATGTTCCCAGGCCACAGGGTTCCAGAATCCACCGTTGTCATTTTCCCAGGCCACAAGATTGCAGAATCAATCCTCAGTTATATTCCCAGGCTACAGGGTTCCAGAATAAAACCTCAGTCATGTTCCCAGTCCACAGGGTTCCAGAACCGAGGCTCAGTCAGGTTCCCGGGGCACAGTATTCCACAATCTAAACAGACGTCATGTTCCCAGGCCTCAGGGTTCCAGAATCCACCGATGTCAAGTTCCCAGGCCACAGGGTTCCAGAATCAATCCTCAGTTATGTTCCCAGGCTACAGGGTTCCAGAATAAAACCTCAGTCATGTTCCCAGCCCACAGGGTTCCAGAACCAAGGCTCAGTCAGGTTCCCGGGGCACAGTATTCCACAATCTAAATAGATGTCATGTTCCCAGGCCACAGTTTTCCAGAATCACGCCTCAGTCACGTTCCCAGGCCACAGGGATCCAGAATCAAACTTCAGTCATGTTGCCAGGCCATAGGGTACCACCATCAAACCTCAGTCATATTCCCAGGCCACAGGTTTCCAGAATCAAAGCGATTTCATGTTCCCAGGCAACAGGGTACCGGAATCCAAACCGATGTCATGTTCCCAGGCCACAGGATTCCACACTCTAACATCAGTCATCTTCCCAGGCCAATGGTTTCCAGAATCAAACCTCAGTCATATTCCCAGGCCACATGGTTACAGAATCAAACCTCAGTTGTGTTCCCAGGACACAGGGTTCCAAAATAAACCCTCAGTCATGTTCCCTTGACACAGGTTTCAGAAATAAACTCCCAGTCATGTTCCCAGGCCACAGGGTTCCACAATAAAACCTCAGTCATATTCCCAGGCCAGAGGGTTCCACAATCAAACCTCAGTTCTGTTGCCAGACCACGGTTCCACCATCAAGCCTCAGTCATGTTCCCAGGGAACAGGCTTCCAGAAACAAACCTCAGTCATGTTCCCAAGGCACAGGGTTCCAGAATCAAACCTCAGTCTTGTTCCCAGGACACAGGTTGCCAGAAAAAACCCGATATCATGTTCCCTAGCCACAGTCTTCCAGAATCAAACCTCAGTCCTGTTGCCAGGCCACAGGTTTCAACCATCAAACCTCAGGCATGTTCCCAGGCCACAGGGTTCCAGAATCCACCGATGTCATGTTCCCAGGCCACAGGATTCCACACTCTAACATCAGTCATCTTCCCAGGCCAATGGTTTCCAGAATCAAACCTCAGTCATATTCCCAGGCCACATGGTTCCAGAATCAAACCTCAGTCATGTTCCCTGGACACAGGTTTCAGAAATAAACTCCCAGTCATGTTCCCAGGCCACAGGGTTCCACAATGAAACCTCAGTCATATTCCCAGGCCAGAGGGTTCCACAATCAAACCTCTGTCCTGTTGCTAGGCCACGGTTCCACCATCAAGCCTCAGTCATGTTCCCAGGAAAGACTGTTCCACAATCAAACCTAAGTCATCTTGCCAAGCCACAGGGTTCCACCATCAAGCCTCACTCATGTTGCCAGGCCACAGGGTTCCACCATCAAGCCTCACTCATGTTCCCAAGCCTGAGGGTTCCACTATCAAACCTCAATCATGTTGCCAGGCCACAGGTGTCAACCATCAAACCTCAGTCATGTTCCCAGTAAACAGGGCTCCAGAATCAAACCAATGTCAAGTTCCCACGCCACGGGGTTCCAGTATCAGGCCTCAGTCATGTTCCCCGTGCACAGGGTGCCACAATCAAACTCAGTCATGTTGCCAGGCCACAGGTTTCTGCCATCACACCTCAGTCAAGTTGCCAGGCCACAGGGTTCCAGAATCAAGCCTCAGTCATTTTGCCAGGCCATAGTGTTCCACCATCAAACCTCAGTCATCATCCCAAGCCACATGTTTCCACAATGAAACCTCAGTCATTTTCCCAGGCCAAAGGCTTCCAGAATCAAACCTCAGTCATATTCCCAGGACACATGGTTCCAGAATCAAACCTGAGTCATGTTCGCAGGCCACAGGTTTCAGCAATCAAACCTCAGTCATGTTCCCAGGACACAGGTGTCCAGAATCAAACCTCAGTCATGTTCCCAGGGAACAGGTTTCCAGAAACAAACCTCAGTCATGTTCCCAAGGCACAGGGTTCCAGAATCAAACCTCAGTCTTGTTCCCATGACACAGGTTTCCAGAATCAACCCGATATCATGTTCTCTAGCCACAGTCTTCCAGAATCAAACCTCAGTCATGTTGCCAGGCCACAGGTTTCCACCATCAAACGTCAGGCATGTTCCCAGGCCACAGGGTTCCAGAATCAAACCGTTCTCATGTTCCCATGCCACAGGGTTCCAGAATCCACCGTTGTCATTTTCCCAGGCCACAAGATTGCAGAATCAATCCTCAGTTATATTCCCAGGCTACAGGGTTCCAGAATAAAACCTCAGTCATGTTCCCAGTCCACAGGGTTCCAGAACCGAGGCTCAGTCAGGTTCCCGGGGCACAGTATTCCACAATCTAAACAGACGTCATGTTCCCAGGCCTCAGGGTTCCAGAATCCACCGATGTCATGTTCCCAGGCCACAGGGTTCCAGAATCAATCCTCAGTTATGTTCCCAGGCTACAGGGTTCCAGAATAAAACCTCAGTCATGTTCCCAGTCCACAGGGTTCCAGAACCAAGGCTCAGTCAGGTTCCCAGGGCACAGTATTCCACAATCTAAATAGATGTCATGTTCCCAGGCCACAGTTTTCCAGAATCACGCCTCAGTCACGTTCCCAGGCCACAGGGATCCAGAATCAAACTTCAGTCATGTTGCCAGGCCATAGGGTACCACCATCAAACCTCAGTCATATTCCCAGGCCACAGGTTTCCAGAATCAAAGCGATTTCATGTTCCCAGGCAACAGGGTACCGGAATCCAAACCGATGTCATGTTCCCAGGCCACAGGATTCCACACTCTAACATCAGTCATCTTCCCAGGCCAATGGATTCCAGAATCAAACCTCAGTCATATTCCCAGGCCACATGGTTACAGAATCAATCCTCAGTTGTGTTCCCAGGACACAGGGTTCCAAAATAAACCCTCAGTCATGTTCCCTTGACACAGGTTTCAGAAATAAACTCCCAGTCATGTTCCCAGGCCACAGGGTTCCACAATAAAACCTCAGTCATATTCCCAGGCCAGAGGGTTCCACAATCAAACCTCAGTTCTGTTGCCAGACCACGGTTCCACCATCAAGCCTCAGTCATGTTCCCAGGGAACAGGCTTCCAGAAACAAACCTCAGTCATGTTCCCAAGGCACAGGGTTCCAGAATCAAACCTCAGTCTTGTTCCCAGGACACAGGTTGCCAGAAA
The DNA here is from genome assembly GCF_965194825.1 of Balaenoptera physalus. Taxonomy (NCBI): domain Eukaryota; kingdom Metazoa; phylum Chordata; class Mammalia; order Artiodactyla; family Balaenopteridae; genus Balaenoptera; species Balaenoptera physalus. The sequence goes on from NW_028125029.1 coordinate 53,018, forward strand.
AAACCCGATATCATGTTCCCTAGCCACAGTCTTCCAGAATCAAACCTCAGTCCTGTTGCCAGGCCACAGGTTTCAACCATCAAACCTCAGGCATGTTCCCAGGCCACAGGGTTCCAGAATCCACCGATGTCATGTTCCCAGGCCACAGGATTCCACACTCTAACATCAGTCATCTTCCCAGGCCAATGGTTTCCAGAATCAAACCTCAGTCATATTCCCAGGCCACATGGTTCCAGAATCAAACCTCAGTCATGTTCCCTGGACACAGGTTTCAGAAATAAACTCCCAGTCATGTTCCCAGGCCACAGGGTTCCACAATGAAACCTCAGTCATATTCCCAGGCCAGAGGGTTCCACAATCAAACCTCTGTCCTGTTGCTAGGCCACGGTTCCACCATCAAGCCTCAGTCATGTTCCCAGGAAAGACTGTTCCACAATCAAACCTAAGTCATCTTGCCAAGCCACAGGGTTCCACCATCAAGCCTCACTCATGTTGCCAGGCCACAGGGTTCCACCATCAAGCCTCACTCATGTTCCCAAGCCTGAGGGTTCCACTATCAAACCTCAATCATGTTGCCAGGCCACAGGTGTCAACCATCAAACCTCAGTCATGTTCCCAGTAAACAGGGTTCCAGAATCAAACCAATGTCAAGTTCCCACGCCACGGGGTTCCAGTATCAGGCCTCAGTCATGTTCCCCGTGCACAGGGTGCCACAATCAAACTCAGTCATGTTGCCAGGCCACAGGTTTCTGCCATCACACCTCAGTCAAGTTGCCAGGCCACAGGGTTCCAGATTCAAGCCTCAGTCATTTTGCCAGGCCATAGTGTTCCACCATCAAACCTCAGTCATCATCCCAAGCCACATGTTTCCACAATGAAACCTCAGTCATTTTCCCAGGCCAAAGTCTTCCAGAATCAAACCTCAGTCATATTCCCAGGACACATGGTTCCAGAATCAAACCTGAGTCATGTTCGCAGGCCACAGGTTTCAGCAATCAAACCTCAGTCATGTTCCCAGGACACAGGTGTCCAGAATCAAACCTCAGTCATGTTCCCAGGGAACAGGTTTCCAGAAACAAACCTCAGTCATGTCCCCAAGGCACAGGGTTCCAGAATCAAACCTCAGTCTTGTTCCCATGACACAGGTTTCCAGAATCAACCCGATATCATGTTCCCTAGCCACAGTCTTCCAGAATCAAACCTCAGTCATGTTGCCAGGCCACAGGTTTCCACCATCAAACCTCAGGCATTTTCCCAGGCCACAGGGTTCCAGAATCAACCCGTTCTCATGTTCCCAGGCCAAAGGGTTCCAGAATCCACCGTTGTCATTTTCCCAGGCCGCAAGATTCCAGAATCAATCCTCAGTTATGTTCCCAGGCTACAGGGTTCCAGAATAAAGCCTAAGTCATGTTCCCAGTCCACAGGATTCCAGAACCGAGGCTCAGTCAGGTTCCCGGGGCACAGTATTCCACAATCTAAACAGATGTCATGTTCCCAGGCTTCAGGGTTCCAGAATCCACCGATGTCATGTTCCCAGGCCACAGGGTTCCAGAATCAATCCTCAGTTATGTTCCCAGGCTACAGGGTTCCAGAATAAAACCTCAGTCATGTTCCCAGCCCACAGGGTTCCAGAACCAAGGCTCAGTCAGGTTCCCGGGGCACAGTATTCCACAATCTAAATAGATGTCATGTTCCCAGGCCACAGTTTTCCAGAATCACGCCTCAGTCATGTTCCCAGGCCACAGGGATCCAGAATCAAACTTCAGTCATGTTGCCAGGCCATAGGGTACCACCATCAAACCTCAGTCATATTCCCAGGCCACAGGTTTCCAGAATCAAACCGATTTCATGTTCCCAGGCAACAGGGTACCGGAATCCAAACCGATGTCATGTTCCCAGGCCACAGGATTCCACACTCTAACATCAGTCATCTTCCCAGGCCAATGGTTTCCAGAATCAAACCTCAGTCATATTCCCAGGCCACATGGTTCCAGAATCAAACCTCAGTTGTCTTCCCAGGACACAGGATTCCAGAATAAAACCTCAGTCATGTTCCCTGGACACAGGTTTCAGAAATAAAATCCCAGTCATGTTCCCAGGCCACAGGGTTCCACAATTAAACCTCAGTCATATTCCCAGGCCAGAGGGTTCCACAATCAAACCTCTGTCCTGTTGCTAGGCCACGGTTCCACCATCAAGCCTCAGTCATGTTCCCAGGAAAGACTGTTCCACAATCAATCCTAAGTCATCTTGCCAAGGCACAGGGTTCCACCATCAAGCCTCACTCATGTTGCCAGGCCACAGGGTTCCACCATCAAGCCTCACTCATGTTCCCAAGCCTGAGGGTTCCACTATCAAACCTCAATCATGTTGCCAGGCCACAGGTGTCAACCATCAAACCTCAGTCATGTTCCCAGTAAACAGGGCTCCAGAATCAAACCAATGTCAAGTTCCCACGCCACGGGGTTCTAGTATCAGGCCTCAGTCATGTTCCCCGTGCACAGGGTGCCACAATCAAACTCAGTCATGTTGCCAGGCCACAGGTTTCTGCCATCACACCTCAGTCAAGTTGCCAGGCCATAGGGTTCCAGAATCAAGCCTCAGTCATTTTGCCAGGCCATAGTGTTCCACCATCAAACCTCAGTCATCATCCCAAGCCACATGTTTCCACAATGAAACCTCAGTCATTTTCCCAGACCAAAGGCTTCCAGAATCAAACCTCAGTCATATTCCCAGGACACATGGTTCCTGAATCAAACCTGAGTCATGTTCGCAGGCCACAGGTTTCAGCAATCAAACCTCAGTCATGTTCCCAGGACACAGGTGTCCAGAATCAAACCTCAGTTATGTTCCCAGGGAACAGGTTTCCAGAAACAAACCTCAGTCATGTTCCCAAGGCACAGGGTTCCAGAATCAAACCTCAGTCTTGTTCATATGACACAGGTTTCCAGAATCAACCCGATATCATGTTCCCTAGCCACAGGCTTCCAGAATCAAACCTCAGTCATGTTGCCAGGCCACAGGTTTCCACCATCAAACCTCAGGCATGTTCCCAGGCCACAGGGTTCCAGAATCAAACCGTTCTCATGTTCCCAGGCCAAAGGGTTCCAGAATCCACCGATGTCATGTTCCCAGGCCACAGGGTTCCAGAATCAATCCTCAGTTATGTTCCCAGGCTACAGGGTTCCAGAATAAAACCTCAGTCATGTTCCCAGTCCACAGGGTTCCAGAACCAAGGCTCAGTCAGGTTCCCGGGGCACAGTATTCCACAATCTAAATAGATGTCATGTTCCCAGGCCACAGTTTTCCAGAATCACGCCTCAGTCACGTTCCCAGGCCACAGGGATCCAGAATCAAACTTCAGTCATGTTGCCAGGCCATAGGGTACCACCATCAAACCTCAGTCATATTCCCAGGCCACAGGTTTCCAGAATCAAACCGATTTCATGTTCCCAGGCAACAGGGTACCGGAATCCAAACCGATGTCATGTTCCCAGGCCACAGGATTCCACACTCTAACATCAGTCATCTTCCCAGGCCAATGGTTTCCAGAATCAAACCTCAGTCATATTCCCAGGCCACATGGTTCCAGAATCAAACCTCAGTTGTGTTCCCAGGACACAGGGTTCCAGAATAAACCCTCAGTCATGTTCCCTTGACACAGGTTTCAGAAATAAACTCCCAGTCATGTTCCCAGGCCACAGGGTTCCACAATTAAACCTCAGTCATATTCCCAGGCCAGAGGGTTCCACAATCAAACCTCAGTTCTGTTGCCAGACCACGGTTCCACCATCAAGCCTCAGTCATGTTCCCAGGGAACAGGCTTCCAGAAACAAACCTCAGTCATGTTCCCAAGGCACAGGGTTCCAGAATCAAACCTCAGTCTTGTTCCCAGGACACAGGTTGCCAGAATCAACCCGATATCATGTTCCCTAGCCACAGTCTTCCAGAATCAAACCTCAGTCCTGTTGCCAGGCCACAGGTTTCCACCATCAAACCTCAGGCATGTTCCCAGGCCACAGGGTTCCAGAATCCACCGATGTCATGTTCCCAGGCAACAGGATTCCACACTCTAACATCAGTCATCTTCCCAGGCCAATGGTTTCCAGAATCAAACCTCAGTCATATTCCCAGGCCACATGGTTCCAGAATCAAACCTCAGTCATGTTCCCTGGACACAGGTTTCAGAAATAAACTCCCAGTCATGTTCCCAGGCCACAGGGTTCCACAATGAAACCTCAGTCATATTCCCAGGCCAGAGGGTTCCACAATCAAACCTCTGTCCTGTTGCTAGGCCACGGTTCCACCATCAAGCCTCAGTCATGTTCCCAGGAAAGACTGTTCCACAATCAAACCTAAGTCATCTTGCCAAGCCACAGGGTTCCACCATCAAGCCTCACTCATGTTGCCAGGCCACAGGGTTCCACCATCAAGCCTCACTCATGTTCCCAAGCCTGAGGGTTCCACTATCAAACCTCAATCATGTTGCCAGGCCACAGGTGTCAACCATCAAACCTCAGTCATGTTCCCAGTAAAGAGGGCTCCAGAATCAAACCAATGTCAAGATCCCACGCCACGGGGTTCCAGTATCAGGCCTCAGTCATGTTCCCCGTGCACAGGGTGCCACAATCAAACTCAGTCATGTTGCCAGGCCACAGGTTTCTGCCATCACACCTCAGTCAAGTTGCCAGGCCACAGGGTTCCAGAATCAAGCCTCAGTCATTTTGCCAGGCCATAGTGTTCCACCATCAAACCTCAGTCATCATCCCAAGCCACATGTTTCCACAATGAAACCTCAGTCATTTTCCCAGGCCAAAGGCTTCCAGAATCAAACCTCAGTCATATTCCCAGGACACATGGTTCCAGAATCAAACCTGAGTCATGTTCGCAGGCCACAGGTTTCAGCAATCAAACCTCAGTCATGTTCCCAGGACACAGGTGTCCAGAATCAAACCTCAGTCATGTTCCCAGGGAACAGGTTTCCAGAAACAAACCTCAGTCATGTTCCCAAGGCACAGGGTTCCAGAATCAAACCTCAGTCTTGTTCCCATGACACAGGTTTCCAGAATCAACCCGATATCATGTTCCCTAGCCACAGTCTTCCAGAATCAAACCTCAGTCATGTTGCCAGGCCACAGGTTTCCACCATCAAACCTCAGGTATGTTCCCAGGCCACAGGGTTCCAGAATCAACCCGTTCTCATGTTCCCAGGCCAAAGGGTTCCAGAATCCACCGTTGTCATTTTCCCAGGCCGCAAGATTCCAGAATCAATCCTCAGTTATGTTCCCAGGCTACAGGGTTCCAGAATAGAACCTCAGTCATGTTCCCAGTCCACAGGATTCCAGAACCGAGGCTCAGTCAGGTTCCCGGGGCACAGTATTCCACAATCTAAACAGATGTCATGTTCCCAGGCCTCAGGGTTCCAGAATCCACCGATGTCATGTTCCCAGGCACAGGGTTCCAGAATCAATCCTCAGTTATGTTCCCAGGCTACAGGGTTCCAGAATAAAACCTCAGTCATGTTCCCAGCCCACAGGGTTCCAGAACCAAGGCTCAGTCAGGTTCCCGGGGCACAGTATTCCACAATCTAAATAGATGTCATGTTCCCAGGCCACAGTTTTCCAGAGTCACGCCTCAGTCATGTTCCCAGGCCACAGGGATCCAGAATCAAACTTCAGTCATGTTGCCAGGCCATAGGGTACCACCATCAAACCTCAGTCATATTCTCAGGCCACAGGTTTCCAGAATCAAACCGATTTCATGTTCCCAGGCAACAGGGTACCGGAATCCAAACCGATGTCATGTTCCCAGGCCACAGGATTCCACACTCTAACATCAGTCATCTTCCCAGGCCAATGATTTCCAGAATCAAACCTCAGTCATATTCCCAGGCCACATGGTTCCAGAATCAAACCTCAGTTGTCTTCCCAGGACACAGGGTTCCAGAATAAAACCTCAGTCAAGTTCCCTGGACACAGGTTTCAGAAATAAAATCCCAGTCATGTTCCCAGGCCACAGGGTTCCACAATTAAACCTCAGTCATATTCCCAGGCCAGAGGGTTCCACAATCAAACCTCTGTCCTGTTGCTAGGCCACGGTTCCACCATCAAGCCTCAGTCATGTTCCCAGGAAAGACTGTTCCACAATCAATCCTAAGTCATCTTGCCAAGCCACAGGGTTCCACCATCAAGCCTCACTCATGTTGCCAGGCCACAGGGTTCCACCATCAAGCCTCACTCATGTTCCCAAGCCTGAGGGTTCCACTATCAAACCTCAATCATGTTGCCAGGCCACAGGTGTCAACCATCAAACCTCAGTCATGTTCCCAGTAAACAGGGCTCCAGACTCAAACCAATGTCAAGTTCCCACGCCACGGGGTTCTAGTATCAGGCCTCAGTCATGTTCCCCGTGCACAGGGTGCCACAATCAAACTCAGTCATGTTGCCAGGCCACAGGTTTCTGCCATCACACCTCAGTCAAGTTGCCAGGCCATAGGGTTCCAGAATCAAGCCTCAGTCATTTTGCCAGGCCATAGTGTTCCACCATCAAACCTCAGGCATCATCCCAAGCCACATGTTTCCACAATGAAACCTCAGTCATTTTCCCAGACCAAAGGCTTCCAGAATCAAACCTCAGTCATTCCCAGGACACATGGTTCCAGAATCAAACCTGAGTCATGTTCGCAGGCCACAGGTTTCAGCAATCAAACCTCAGTCATGTTCCCAGGACACAGGTGTCCAGAATCAAACCTCAGTCATGTTCCCAGGGAACAGGTTTCCAGAAACAAACCTCAGTCATGTTCCCAAGGCACAGGGTTCCAGAATCAAACCTCAGTCTTGTTCCCATGACACAGGTTTCCAGAATCAACCCGATATCATGTTCCCTAGCCACAGTCTTCCAGAATCAAACCTCAGTCATGTTGCCAGGCCACAGGTTTCCACCATCAAACCTCAGGCATGTTCCCAGGCCACAGGGTTCCAGAATCAAACCGTTCTCATGTTCCCAGGCCAAAGGGTTCCAGAATCCACCGATGTCATGTTCCCAGGCCACAGGGTTCCAGAATCAATCTTCAGTTATGTTCCCAGGCTACAAGGTTCCAGAATAAAACCTCAGTCATGTTCCCAACCCACACGGTTCCAGAACCAAGGCTCAGTCAGGTTCCCGGGGCACAGTATTCCACAATCTACATAGATGTCATGTTCCCAGGCCACAGTTTTCCAGAATCACGCCTCAGTCATGTTCCCAGGCCACAGGGATCCAGAATCAAACTTCAGTCATGTTGCCAGGCCATAGGGTACCACCATCAAACCTCAGTCATATTCCAAGGCCACAGGTTTCCAGAATCAAACCGATTTCATGTTCCCAGGCAACAGGGTACCGGAATCCAAACCGATGTCATGTTCCCAGGCCACAGGATTCCACACTCTAACATCAGTCATCTTCCCAGGCCAATGGTTTCCAGAATCAAACCTCAGTCATATTCCCAGGCCACATGGTTCCAGAATCAAACCTCAGTTGTCTTCCCAGGACACAGGGTTCCAGAATAAACCCTCAGTCATGTTCCCTTGACACAGGTTTCAGAAATAAACTCCCAGTCATGTTCCCAGGCCACAGGGTTCCACAATTAAACCTCAGTCATATTCCCAGGCCAGAGGGTTCCACAATCAAACCTCTGTCCTGTTGCTAGGCCACGGTTCCACCATCAAGCCTCAGTCATGTTCCCAGGAAAGACTGTTCCACAATCAAACCTAAGTCATCTTGCCAAGCCACAGGGTTCCACCATCAAGCCTCACTCATGTTGCCAGGCCACAGGGTTCCACCATCAAGCCTCACTCATGCTCCCAAGCCTGAGGGTTCCACTATCAAACCTCAATCATGTTGCCAGGCCACAGGTGTCAACCATCAAACCTCAGTCATGTTCCCAGTAAACAGGGCTCCAGAATCAAACCAATGTCAAGTTCCCACGCCACGGGGTTCTAGTATCAGGCCTCAGTCATGTTCCCTGTGCACAGGGTGCCACAATCAAACTCAGTCATGTTGCCAGGCCACAGGTTTCTGCCATCACACCTCAGTCAAGTTGCCAGGCCACAGGGTTCCAGAATCAAGCCTCAGTCATTTTGCCAGGCCATAGTGTTCCACCATCAAACCTCAGTCATCATCCCAAGCCACATGTTTCCACAATGAAACCTCAGTCATTTTCCCAGGCCAAAGGCTTCCAGAATCAAACCTCAGTCATATTCCCAGGACACATGGTTCCAGAATCAAACCTGAGTCATGTTCGCAGGCCACAGGTTTCAGCAATCAAACCTCAGTCATGTTCCCAGGACACAGGTGTCCCGAATCAAACCTCAGTCATGTTCCCAGGGAACAGGTTTCCAGAAACAAACCTCAGTCATGTTCCCAAGGCACAGGGTTCCAGAATCAAACCTCAGTCTTGTTCCCAGGACACAGGTTTCCAGAATCAACCCGATATCATGTTCCCTAGCCACAGTCTTCCAGAATCAAACCTCAGTCATGTTGCCAGGCCACAGGTTTCCACCATCAAACCTCAGGCATGTTCCCAGGCCACAGAGTTCCAGAATCAAACCGTTCTCATGTTCCCAGGCCACAGGGTTCCAGAATCCACCGTTGTCATTTTCCCAGGCCACAAGGTTCCAGAATCAATCCTCAGTTATGTTCCCAGGCCACAGGGTTGCAGAATCAAACCGTTCTCATGTTCCCAGGCCAAAGGGTTCCAGAATCCACCGATGTCATGTTCCCAGGCCACAGGGTTCAAGAATCAATCCTCAGTTATGTTCCCAGGCTACAGGGTTCCAGAATAAAACCTCAGTCATGTTCCCAGCCCACAGGGTTCCAGAACCAAGGCTCAGTCAGGTTCCCGGGGCAAAGTATTCCACAATCTAAATAGATGTCATGTTCCCAGGCCACAGTTTTCCAGAATCACGCCTCAGTCATGTTCCCAGGACACAGGGATCCAGAATCAAACTTCAGTCATGTTGCCAGGCCATAGGGTACCACCATCAAACCTCAGTCATATTCTCAGGCCACAGGTTTCCAGAATCAAACCGATTTCATGTTCCCAGGCAACAGGGTACCGGAATCCAAACCGATGTCATGTTCCCAGGCCACAGGATTCCACACTCTAACATCAGTCATCTTCCCAGGCCAATGGTTTCCAGAATCAAATCTCAGTCATATTCCCAGGCCACATGGTTCCAGAATCAAACCTCAGTTGTCTTCCCAGGACACAGGGTTCCAGAATAAAACCTCAGTCATGTTCCCTGGACACAGGTTTCAGAAATAAAATCCCAGTCATGTTCCCAGGCCACAGGGTTCCACATTTAAACCTCAGTCATATTCCCAGGCCAGAGGGTTCCACAATCAAACCTCAGTTCTGTTGCCAGACCACGGTTCCACCATCAAGCCTCAGTCATGTTCCCAGGGAACAGGCTTCCAGAAACAAACCTCAGTCATGTTCCCAAGGCACAGGGTTCCAGAATCAAACCTCAGTCTTGTTCCCAGGACACAGGTTGCCAGAATCAACCCGATATCATGTTCCCTAGCCACAGTCTTCCAGAATCAAACCTCAGTCCTGTTGCCAGGCCACAGGTTTCCACCATCAAACCTCAGGCATGTTCCCAGGCCACAGGGTTCCAGAATCCACCGATGTCATGTTCCCAGGCCACAGGATTCCACACTCTAACATCAGTCATCTTCCCAGGCCAATGGTTTCCAGAATCAAACCTCAGTCATATTCCCAGGCCACATGGTTCCAGAATAAAACCTCAGTCATGTTCCCTGGACACAGGTTTCAGAAATAAACTCCCAGTCATGTTCCCAGGCCACAGGGTTCCACAATTAAACCTCAGTCATATTCCCAGGCCAGAGGGTTCCACAATCAAACCTCTGTCCTGTTGCTAGGCCACGGTTCCACCATCAAGCCTCAGTCATGTTCCCAGGAAAGACTGTTCCACAATCAATCCTAAGTCATCTTGCCAAACCACAGGGTTCCACCATCAAGCCTCACTCATGTTGCCAGGCCACAGGGTTCCACCATCAAGCCTCACTCATGTTCCCAAGCCTGAGGGTTCCACTATCAAACCTCAATCATGTTGCCAGGCCACAGGTGTCAACCATCAAACCTCAGTCATGTTCCCAGTAAACAGGGCTCCAGAATCAAACCAATGTCAAGTTCCCACGCCACGGGGTTCTAGTATCAGGCCTCAGTCATGTTCCCCGTGCACAGGGTGCCACAATCAAACTCAGTCATGTTGCCAGGCCACAGGTTTCTGCCATCACACCTCAGTCAAGTTGCCAGGCCATAGGGTTCCAGAATCAAGCCTCAGTCATTTTGCCAGGCCATAGTGTTCCACCATCAAACCTCAGGCATCATCCCAAGCCACATGTTTCCACAATGAAACCTCAGTCATTTTCCCAGACCAAAGGCTTCCAGAATCAAACCTCAGTCATATTCCCAGGACACATGGTTCCAGAATCAAACCTGAGTCATGTTCGCAGGCCACAGGTTTCAGCAATCAAACCTCAGTCATGTTCCCAAGACACAGGTGTCCAGAATCAAACCTCAGTCATGTTCCCAGGGAACAGGTTTCCAGAAACAAACCTCAGTCATGTTCCCAAGGCACAGGGTTCCAGAATCAAACCTCAGTCTTGTTCCCATGACACAGGTTTCCAGAATCAACCCGATATCATGTTCCCTAGCCACAGACTTCCAGAATCAAACCTCAGTCATGTTGCCAGGCCACAGGTTTCCACCATCAAACCTCAGGCATGTTCCCAGGCCACAGGGTTCCAGAATCAAACCGTTCTCATGTTCCCAGGCCAAAGGGTTCCAGAATCCACCGATGTCATGTTCCCAGGCCACAGGGTTCCAGAATCAATCCTCAGTTATGTTCCCAGGCTACAAGGTTCCAGAATAAAACCTCAGTCATGTTCCCAGCCCACACGGTTCCAGAACCAAGGCTCAGTCAGGTTCCCGGGGCACAGTATTCCACAATCTACATAGATGTCATGTTCCCAGGCCACAGTTTTCCAGAATCACGCCTCAGTCATGTTCCCAGGCCACAGGGATCCAGAATCAAACTTCAGTCATGTTGCCTGGCCATAGGGTACCACCATCAAACCTCAGTCATATTCCCAGGCCACAGGTTTCCAGAATCAAACCGATTTCATGTTCCCAGGCAACAGGGTACCGGAATCCAAACCGATGTCATGTTCCCAGGCCACAGGATTCCACACTCTAACATCAGTCATCTTCCCAGGCCAATGGTTTCCAGAATCAAACCTCAGTCATATTCCCAGGCCACATGGTTCCAGAATCAAACCTCAGTTGTCTTCCCAGGACACAGGGTTCCAGAATAAAACCTCAGTCATGTTCCCTGGACACAGGTTTCAGAAATAAAATCCCAGTCATGTTCCCAGGCCACAGGGTTCCACAATGAAACCTCAGTCATATTCCCAGGCCAGAGGGTTCCACAATCAAACCTCTGTCCTGTTGCTAGGCCACGGTTCCACCATCAAGCCTCAGTCATGTTCCCAGGAAAGACTGTTCCACAATCAAACCTAAGTCATCTTGCCAAGCCACAGGGTTCCACCATCAAGCCTCACTCATGTTGCCAGGCCACAGGGTTCCACCATCAAGCCTCACTCATGTTCCCAAGCCTGAGGGTTCCACTATCAAACCTCAATCATGTTGCCAGGCCACAGGTGTCAACCATCAAACCTCAGTCATGTTCCCAGTAAACAGGGCTCCAGAATCAAACCAATGTCAAGTTCCCACGCCACGGGGTTCTAGTATCAGGCCTCAGTCATGTTCCCCGTGCACACGGTGCCACAATCAAACTCAGTCATGTTGCCAGGCCACAGGTTTCTGCCATCACACCTCAGTCAAGTTGCCAGGCCACAGGGTTCCAGAATCAAGCCTCAGTCATTTTGCCAGGCCATAGTGTTCCACCATCAAACCTCAGTCATCATCCCAAGCCACATGTTTCTACAATGAAACCTCAGTCATTTTCCCAGGCCAAAGGCTTCCAGAATCAAACCTCAGTCATATTCCCAGGACACATGGTTCCAGAATCAAACCTGAGTCATGTTCGCAGGCCACAGGTTTCAGCAATCAAACCTCAGTCATGTTCCCAGGACACAGGTGTCCAGAATCAAACCTCAGTCATGTTCCCAGGGAACAGGTTTCCAGAAACAAACCTCAGTCATGTTCCCAAGGCACAGGGTTCCAGAATCAAACCTCAGTCTTGTTCCCATGACACAGGATTCCAGAAACAACCCGATATCATGTTCCCTAGCCACAGTCTTCCAGAATCAAACCTCAGTCATGTTGCCAGGCCACAGGTTTCCACCATCAAACCTCAGGCATGTTCCCAGGCCACAGGGTTCCAGAATCAAACCGTTCTCATGTTCCCAGGCCAAAGGGATCCAGAATCCACCGATCTCATGTTCCCAGGCCACAGGGTTCAAGAATCAATCCTCAGTTATGTTCCCAGGCTACAGGGTTCCAGAATAAAACCTCAGTCATGTTCCCAGCCCACAGGGTTCCAGAACCAAGGCTCAGTCAGGTTCCCGGGGCAAAGTATTCCACAATCTAAATAGATGTCATGTTCCCAGGCCACAGTTTTCCGGAATCACGCCTCAGTCATGTTCCCAGGACACAGGGATCCAGAATCAAACTTCAGTCATGTTGCCAGGCCATAGGGTACCACCATCAAACCTGAGTCATATTCCCAGGCCACAGGTTTCCAGAATCAAACCGATTTCATGTTCCCAGGCAACAGGGTACCGGAATCCAAACCGATGTCATGTTCCCAGGCCACAGGATTCCACACTCTAACATCAGTCATCTTCCCAGGCCAATGGTTTCCAGAATCAAACCTCAGTCATATTCCCAGGCCACATGGTTCCAGAATCAAACCTCAGTTGTCTTCCCAGGACACAGGGTTCCAGAATAAAACCTCAGTCATGTTCCCTGGACACAGGTTTCAGAAATAAAATCCCAGTCATGTTCCCAGGCCACAGGGTTCCACAATTAAACCTCAGTCATATTCCCAGGCCAGAGGGTTCCACAATCAAACCTCAGTTCTGTTGCCAGACCACGGTTCCACCATCAAGCCTCAGTCATGTTCCCAGGGAACAGGCTTCCAGAAACAAACCTCAGTCATGTTCCCAAGGCACAGGGTTCCAGAATCAAACCTCAGTCTTGTTCCCAGGACACAGGTTGCCAGAATCAACCCGATATCATGTTCCCTAGCCACAGTCTTCCAGAATCAAACCTCAGTCCTGTTGCCAGGCCACAGGTTTCCACCATCAAACCTCAGGCATGTTCCCAGGCCACAGGGTTCCAGAATCCACCAATGTCATGTTCCCAGGCCACAGGATTCCACACTCTAACATCAGTCATCTTCCCAGGCCAATGGTTTCCAGAATCAAACCTCAGTCATATTCCCAGGCCACATGGTTCCAGAATCAAACCTCAGTCATGTTCCCTGGACACAGGTTTCAGAAATAAAATCCCAGTCATGTTCCCAGGCCACAGGGTTCCACAATTAAACCTCAGTCATATTCCCAGGCCAGAGGGTTCCACAATCAAACCTCTGTCCTTTTGCTAGGCCACGGTTCCACCATCAAGCCTCAGTCATGTTCCCAGGAAAGACTGTTCCACAATCAAACCTAAGTCATCTTGCCAAGCCTCAGGGTTCCACCATCAAGCCTCACTCATGTTGCCAGGCCACAGGGTTCCACCATCAAGCCTCACTCATGTTCCCAAGCCTGAGGGTTCCACTATCAAACCTCAATCATGTTGCCAGGCCACAGGTGTCAACCATCAAACCTCAGTCATGTTCCCAGTAAACAGGGCTCCAGAATCAAACCAATGTCAAGTTCCCACGCCACGGGGTTCCAGTATCAGGCCTCAGTCATGTTCCCCGTGCACAGGGTGCCACAATCAAACTCAGTCATGTTGCCAGGCAATAGCTTTCTGCCATCACACCTCAGTCAAGTCGCCAGGCCACAGGGTTCCAGAATCAAGCCTCAGTCATTTTGCCAGGCCATAGTGTTCCACCATCAAACCTCAGTCATCATCCCAAGCCACATGTTTCCACAATTAAACCTCAGTCATTTTCCCAGGCCAAAGGCTTCCAGAATCAAACCTCAGTCATATTCCCAGGACACATGGTTCCAGAATCAAACCTGAGTCATGTTCGCAGGCCACAGGTTTCAGCAATCAAACCTCAGTCATGTTCCCAGGACACAGGTGTCCAGAATCAAACCTCAGTCATGTTCCCAGGGAACAGGTTTCCAGAAACAAACCTCAGTCATGTTCCCAAAGCACAGGGTTCCAAAATCAAACCTCAGTCTTGTTCCCATGACACAGGTTTCCAGAATCAACCCGATATCATGTTCCCTAGCCACAGTCTTCCAGAATCAAACCTCAGTCATGTTGCCAGGCCACAGGTTTCCACCATCAAACCTCAGGCATGTTCCCAGGCCACAGGGTTCCAGAATCCACCGTTGTCATTTTCCCAGGCCGCAAGATTCCAGAATCAATCCTCAGTTATGTTCCCAGGCTACAGGGTTCCAGAATAAAACCTCAGTCATGTTCCCAGTCCACAGGATTCCAGAACCGAGGCTCAGTCATGTTCCCGGAGCACAGTATTCCACAATCTAAACAGATGTCATGTTCCCAGGCCTCAGGGTTCCAGAATCCACCGATGTCATGTTCCCAGGCCACAGGGTTCAAGAATCAATCCTCAGTTATGTTCCCAGGCTACAGGGTTCCAGAATAAAACCTCAGTCATGTTCCCAGCCCACAGGGTTCCAGAACCAAAGCTCAGTCAGGTTCCCGGGGCACAGTATTCCACAATCTAAATAGATGTCATGTTCCCAGGCCACAGTTTTCCAGAATAACGCCTCAGTCATGTTCCCAGGCCACAGGGATCCAGAATCAAACTTCAGTCATGTTGCCAGGCCATAGGGTACCACCATCAATCCTCAGTCATATTCCCAGGCCACAGGTTTCCAGAATCAAACCGATTTCATGTTCCCAGGCAACAGGGTACCGGAATCCAAACCGATGTCATGTTCCCAGGCCACAGGATTCCACACTCTAACATCAGTCATCTTCCCAGGCCAATGGTTTCCAGAATCAAATCTCAGTCATATTCCCAGGCCACATGGTTCCAGAATCAAACCTCAGTTGTCTTCCCAGGACACAGGGTTCCAGAATAAAACCTCAGTCATGTTCCCTGGACACAGGTTTCAGAAATAAAATCACAGTCATGTTCCCAGGCCACAGGGTTCCACATTTAAACCTCAGTCATATTCCCAGGCCAGAGGGTTCCACAATCAAACCTCAGTTCTGTTGCCAGACCACGGTTCCACCATCAAGCCTCAGTCATGTTCCCAGGGAACAGGCTTCCAGAAACAAACCTCAGTCATGTTCCCAAGGCACAGGGTTCCAGAATCAAACCTCAGTCTTGTTCCCAGGACACAGGTTGCCAGAATCAACCCGATATCATGTTCCCTAGCCACAGTCTTCCAGAATCAAACCTCAGTCCTGTTGCCAGGCCACAGGTTTCCACCATCAAACCTCAGGCATGTTCCCAGGCCACAGGGTTCCAGAATCCACCGATGTCATGTTCCCAGGCCACAGGATTCCACACTCTAACATCAGTCATCTTCCCAGGCCAATGGTTTCCAGAATCAAACCTCAGTCATATTCCCAGGCCACATGGTTCCAGAATAAAACCTCAGTCATGTTCCCTGGACACAGGTTTCAGAAATAAACTCCCAGTCATGTTCCCAGGCCACAGGGTTCCACAATGAAACCTCAGTCAAATTCCCAGGCCAGAGGGTTCCACAATCAAACCTCTGTCCTGTTGCTAGGCCACGGTTCCACCATCAAGCCTCAGTCATGTTCCCAGGAAAGACTGTTCCACAATCAATCCTAAGTCATCTTGCCAAGCCACAGGGTTCCACCATCAAGCCTCACTCATGTTGCCAGGCCACAGGGTTCCACCATCAAGCCTCACTCATGTTCCCAAGCCTGAGGGTTCCACTATCAAACCTCAATCATGTTGCCAGGCCACAGGTGTCAACCATCAAACCTCAGTCATGTTCCCAGTAAACAGGGCTCCAGAATCAAACCAATGTCAAGTTCCCACGCCACGGGGTTCTAGTATCAGGCCTCAGTCATGTTCCCCGTGCACAGGGTGCCACAATCAAACTCAGTCATGTTGCCAGGCCACAGGTTTCTGCCATCACACCTCAGTCAAGTTGCCAGGCCATAGGGTTCCAGAATCAAGCCTCAGTCATTTTGCCAGGCCATAGTGTTCCACCATCAAACCTCAGGCATCATCCCAAGCCACATGTTTCCACAATGAAACCTCAGTCATTTTCCCAGACCAAAGGCTTCCAGAATCAAACCTCAGTCATATTCCCAGGACACATGGTTCCAGAATCAAACCTGAGTCATGTTCGCAGGCCACAGGTTTCAGCAATCAAACCTCAGTCATGTTCCCAAGACACAGGTGTCCAGAATCAAACCTCAGTCATGTTCCCAGGGAACAGGTTTCCAGAAACAAACCTCAGTCATGTTCCCAAGGCACAGGGTTCCAGAATCAAACCTCAGTCTTGTTCCCATGACACAGGTTTCCAGAATCAACCCGATATCATGTTCCCTAGCCACAGTCTTCCAGAATCAAACCTCAGTCATGTTGCCAGGCCACAGGTTTCCACCATCAAACCTCAGGCATGTTCCCAGGCCACAGGGTTCCAGAATCAACCCGTTCTCATGTTCCCAGGCCAAAGGGTTCCAGAATCCACCGTTGTCATTTTCCCAGGCCGCAAGATTCCAGAATCAATCCTCAGTTATGTTTCCAGGCTACAGGGTTCCAGAATAGAACCTCAGTCATGTTCCCAGTCCACAGGATTCCAGAACCGAGGCTCAGTCAGGTTCCCGGGGCACAGTATTCCACAATCTAAACAGATGTCATGTTCCCAGGCCTCAGGGTTCCAGAATCCACCGATGTCATGTTCCCAGGCACAGGGTTCCAGAATCAATCCTCAGTTATGTTCCCAGGCTACAGGGTTCCAGAATAAAACCTCAGTCATGTTCCCAGCCCACAGGGTTCCAGAACCAAGGCTCAGTCAGGTTCCCGGGGCACAGTATTCCACAATCTAAATAGATGTCATGTTCCCAGGCCACAGTTTTCCAGAGTCACGCCTCAGTCATGTTCCCAGGCCACAGGGATCCAGAATCAAACTTCAGTCATGTTGCCAGGCCATAGGGTACCACCATCAAACCTCAGTCATATTCTCAGGCCACAGGTTTCCAGAATCAAACCGATTTCATGTTCCCAGGCAACAGGGTACCGGAATCCAAACCGATGTCATGTTCCCAGGCCACAGGATTCCACACTCTAACATCAGTAATCTTCCCAGGCCAATGGTTTCCAGAATCAAACCTCAGTCATATTCCCAGGCCACATGGTTCCAGAATCAAACCTCAGTTGTCTTCCCAGGACACAGGGTTCCAGAATAAAACCTCAGTCATGTTCCCTGGACACAGGTTTCAGAAATAAAATCCCAGTCATGTTCCCAGGCCACAGGGTTCCACAATTAAACCTCAGTCATATTCCCAGGCCAGAGGGTTCCACAATCAAACCTCTGTCCTGTTGCTAGGCCACGGTTCCACCATCAAGCCTCAGTCATGTTCCCAGGAAAGACTGTTCCACAATCAATCCTAAGTCATCTTGCCAAGCCACAGGGTTCCACCATCAAGCCTCACTCATGTTGCCAGGCCACAGGGTTCCACCATCAAGCCTCACTCATGTTCCCAAGCCTGAGGGTTCCACTATCAAACCTCAATCATGTTGCCAGGCCACAGGTGTCAACCATCAAACCTCAGTCATGTTCCCAGTAAACAGGGCTCCAGACTCAAACCAATGTCAAGTTCCCACGCCACGGGGTTCTAGTATCAGGCCTCAGTCATGTTCCCCGTGCACAGGGTGCCACAATCAAACTCAGTCATGTTGCCAGGCCACAGGTTTCTGCCATCACACCTCAGTCAAGTTGCCAGGCCATAGGGTTCCAGAATCAAGCCTCAGTCATTTTGCCAGGCCATAGTGTTCCACCATCAAACCTCAGTCATCATCCCAAGCCACATGTTTCCACAATGAAACCTCAGTCATTTTCCCAGACCAAAGGCTTCCAGAATCAAACCTCAGTCATTCCCAGGACACATGCTTCCAGAATCAAACCTGAGTCATGTTCGCAGGCCACAGGTTTCAGCAATCAAACCTCAGTCATGTTCCCAGGACACAGGTGTCCAGAATCAAACCTCAGTCATGTTCCCAGGGAACAGGTTTCCAGAAACAAACCTCAGTCATGTTCCCAAGGCACAGGGTTCCAGAATCAAACCTCAGTCTTGTTCCCATGACACAGGTTTCCAGAATCAACCCGATATCATGTTCCCTAGCCACAGACTTCCAGAATCAAACCTCAGTCATGTTGCCAGGCCACAGGTTTCCACCATCAAACCTCAGGCATGTTCCCAGGCCACAGGGTTCCAGAATCAAACCGTTCTCATGTTCCCAGGCCAAAGGGTTCCAGAATCCACCGATGTCATGTTCCCAGGCCACAGGGTTCCAGAATCAATCCTCAGTTATGTTCCCAGGCTACAAGGTTCCAGAATAAAACCTCAGTCATGTTCCCAGCCCACACGGTTCCAGAACCAAGGCTCAGTCAGGTTCCCGGGGCACAGTATTCCACAATCTACATAGATGTCATGTTCCCAGGCCACAGTTTTCCAGAATCACGCCTCAGTCATGTTCCCAGGCCACAGGGATCCAGAATCAAACTTCAGTCATGTTGCCTGGCCATAGGGTACCACCATCAAACCTCAGTCATATTCCCAGGCCACAGGTTTCCAGAATCAAACCGATTTCATGTTCCCAGGCAACAGGGTACCGGAATCCAAACCGATGTCATGTTCCCAGGCCACAGGATTCCACACTCTAACATCAGTCATCTTCCCAGGCCAATGGTTTCCAGAATCAAACCTCAGTCATATTCCCAGGCCACATGGTTCCAGAATCAAACCTCAGTTGTCTTCCCAGGACACAGGGTTCCAGAATAAAACCTCAGTCATGTTCCCTGGACACAGGTTTCAGAAATAAAATCCCAGTCATGTTCCCAGGCCACAGGGTTCCACAATGAAACCTCAGTCATATTCCCAGGCCAGAGGGTTCCACAATCAAACCTCTGTCCTGTTGCTAGGCCACGGTTCCACCATCAAGCCTCAGTCATGTTCCCAGGAAAGACTGTTCCACAATCAAACCTAAGTCATCTTGCCAAGCCACAGGGTTCCACCATCAAGCCTCACTCATGTTGCCAGGCCACAGGGTTCCACCATCAAGCCTCACTCATGTTCCCAAGCCTGAGGGTTCCACTATCAAACCTCAATCATGTTGCCAGGCCACAGGTGTCAACCATCAAACCTCAGTCATGTTCCCAGTAAACAGGGCTCCAGAATCAAACCAATGTCAAGTTCCCACGCCACGGGGTTCTAGTATCAGGCCTCAGTCATGTTCCCCGTGCACACGGTGCCACAATCAAACTCAGTCATGTTGCCAGGCCACAGGTTTCTGCCATCACACCTCAGTCAAGTTGCCAGGCCACAGGGTTCCAGAATCAAGCCTCAGTCATTTTGCCAGGCCATAGTGTTCCACCATCAAACCTCAGTCATCATCCCAAGCCACATGTTTCTACAATGAAACCTCAGTCATTTTCCCAGGCCAAAGGCTTCCAGAATCAAACCTCAGTCATATTCCCAGGACACATGGTTCCAGAATCAAACCTGAGTCATGTTCGCAGGCCACAGGTTTCAGCAATCAAACCTCAGTCATGTTCCCAGGACACAGGTGTCCAGAATCAAACCTCAGTCATGTTCCCAGGGAACAGGTTTCCAGAAACAAACCTCAGTCATGTTCCCAAGGCACAGGGTTCCAGAATCAAACCTCAGTCTTGTTCCCATGACACAGGATTCCAGAAACAACCCGATATCATGTTCCCTAGCCACAGTCTTCCAGAATCAAACCTCAGTCATGTTGCCAGGCCACAGGTTTCCACCATCAAACCTCAGGCATGTTCCCAGGCCACAGGGTTCCAGAATCAAACCGTTCTCATGTTCCCAGGCCAAAGGGATCCAGAATCCACCGATCTCATGTTCCCAGGCCACAGGGTTCAAGAATCAATCCTCAGTTATGTTCCCAGGCTACAGGGTTCCAGAATAAAACCTCAGTCATGTTCCCAGCCCACAGGGTTCCAGAACCAAGGCTCAGTCAGGTTCCCGGGGCAAAGTATTCCACAATCTAAATAGATGTCATGTTCCCAGGCCACAGTTTTCCGGAATCACGCCTCAGTCATGTTCCCAGGACACAGGGATCCAGAATCAAACTTCAGTCATGTTGCCAGGCCATAGGGTACCACCATCAAACCTGAGTCATATTCCCAGGCCACAGGTTTCCAGAATCAAACCGATTTCATGTTCCCAGGCAACAGGGTACCGGAATCCAAACCGATGTCATGTTCCCAGGCCACAGGATTCCACACTCTAACATCAGTCATCTTCCCAGGCCAATGGTTTCCAGAATCAAACCTCAGTCATATTCCCAGGCCACATGGTTCCAGAATCAAACCTCAGTTGTCTTCCCAGGACACAGGGTTCCAGAATAAAACCTCAGTCATGTTCCCTGGACACAGGTTTCAGAAATAAAATCCCAGTCATGTTCCCAGGCCACAGGGTTCCACAATTAAACCTCAGTCATATTCCCAGGCCAGAGGGTTCCACAATCAAACCTCAGTTCTGTTGCCAGACCACGGTTCCACCATCAAGCCTCAGTCATGTTCCCAGGGAACAGGCTTCCAGAAACAAACCTCAGTCATGTTCCCAAGGCACAGGGTTCCAGAATCAAACCTCAGTCTTGTTCCCAGGACACAGGTTGCCAGAATCAACCCGATATCATGTTCCCTAGCCACAGTCTTCCAGAATCAAACCTCAGTCCTGTTGCCAGGCCACAGGTTTCCACCATCAAACCTCAGGCATGTTCCCAGGCCACAGGGTTCCAGAATCCACCAATGTCATGTTCCCAGGCCACAGGATTCCACACTCTAACATCAGTCATCTTCCCAGGCCAATGGTTTCCAGAATCAAACCTCAGTCATATTCCCAGGCCACATGGTTCCAGAATCAAACCTCAGTCATGTTCCCTGGACACAGGTTTCAGAAATAAAATCCCAGTCATGTTCCCAGGCCACAGGGTTCCACAATTAAACCTCAGTCATATTCCCAGGCCAGAGGGTTCCACAATCAAACCTCTGTCCTGTTGCTAGGCCACGGTTCCACCATCAAGCCTCAGTCATGTTCCCAGGAAAGACTGTTCCACAATCAAACCTAAGTCATCTTGCCAAGCCACAGGGTTCCACCATCAAGCCTCACTCATGTTGCCAGGCCACAGGGTTCCACCATCAAGCCTCACTCATGTTCCCAAGCCTGAGGGTTCCACTATCAAACCTCAATCATGTTGCCAGGCCACAGGTGTCAACCATCAAACCTCAGTCATGTTCCCAGTAAACAGGGCTCCAGAATCAAACCAATGTCAAGTTCCCACGCCACGGGGTTCCAGTATCAGGCCTCAGTCATGTTCCCCGTGCACAGGGTGCCACAATCAAACTCAGTCATGTTGCCAGGCAATAGCTTTCTGCCATCACACCTCAGTCAAGTCGCCAGGCCACAGGGTTCCAGAATCAAGCCTCAGTCATTTTGCCAGGCCATAGTGTTCCACCATCAAACCTCAGTCATCATCCCAAGCCACATGTTTCCACAATTAAACCTCAGTCATTTTCCCAGGCCAAAGGCTTCCAGAATCAAACCTCAGTCATATTCCCAGGACACATGGTTCCAGAATCAAACCTGAGTCATGTTCGCAGGCCACAGGTTTCAGCAATCAAACCTCAGTCATGTTCCCAGGACACAGGTGTCCAGAATCAAACCTCAGTCATGTTCCCAGGGAACAGGTTTCCAGAAACAAACCTCAGTCATGTTCCCAAGGCACAGGGTTCCAAAATCAAACCTCAGTCTTGTTCCCATGACACAGGTTTCCAGAATCAACCCGATATCATGTTCCCTAGCCACAGTCTTCCAGAATCAAACCTCAGTCATGTTGCCAGGCCACAGGTTTCCACCATCAAACCTCAGGCATGTTCCCAGGCCACAGGGTTCCAGAATCCACCGTTGTCATTTTCCCAGGCCGCAAGATTCCAGAATCAATCCTCAGTTATGTTCCCAGGCTACAGGGTTCCAGAATAAAACCTCAGTCATGTTCCCAGTCCACAGGATTCCAGAACCGAGGCTCAGTCATGTTCCCGGAGCACAGTATTCCACAATCTAAACAGATGTCATGTTCCCAGGCCTCAGGGTTCCAGAATCCACCGATGTCATGTTCCCAGGCCACAGGGTTCAAGAATCAATCCTCAGTTATGTTCCCAGGCTACAGGGTTCCAGAATAAAACCTCAGTCATGTTCCCAGCCCACAGGGTTCCAGAACCAAAGCTCAGTCAGGTTCCCGGGGCACAGTATTCCACAATCTAAATAGATGTCATGTTCCCAGGCCACAGTTTTCCAGAATAACGCCTCAGTCATGTTCCCAGGCCACAGGGATCCAGAATCAAACTTCAGTCATGTTGCCAGGCCATAGGGTACCACCATCAATCCTCAGTCATATTCCCAGGCCACAGGTTTCCAGAATCAAACCGATTTCATGTTCCCAGGCAACAGGGTACCGGAATCCAAACCGATGTCATGTTCCCAGGCCACAGGATTCCACACTCTAACATCAGTCATCTTCCCAGGCCAATGGTTTCCAGAATCAAACCTCAGTCATATTCCCAGGCCACATGGTTCCAGAATCAAACCTCAGTTGTGTTCCCAGGACACAGGGTTCCAGAATAAACCCTCAGTCATGTTCCCTTGACACAGGTTTCAGAAATAAACTCCCAGTCATGTTCCCAGGCCACAGGGTTCCACAATTAAACCTCAGTCATATTCCCAGGCCAGAGGGTTCCACAATCAAACCTCAGTTCTGTTGCCAGACCACGGTTCCACCATCAAGCCTCAGTCATGTTCCCAGGGAACAGGCTTCCAGAAACAAACCTCAGTCATGTTCCCAAGGCACAGGGTTCCAGAATCAAACCACACTCTTGTTCCCAGGACACAGGTTGCCAGAATCAACCCGATCTCATGTTCCCTAGCCACAGTCTTCCAGAATCAAACCTCAGTCCTGTTGCCAGGCCACAGGTTTCCACCATCAAACCTCAGGCATGTTCCCAGGCCACAGGGTTCCAGAATCCACCGATGTCATGTTCCCAGGCCACAGGATTCCACACTCTAACGTCAGTCATCTTCCCAGGCCAATGGTTTCCAGAATCAAACCTCAGTCATAGTCCCAGGCCACATGGTTCCAGAATAAAACCTCAGTCATGTTCCCTGGACACAGGTTTCAGAAATAAACTCCCAGTCATGTTCCCAGGCCACAGGGTTCCACAATGAAACCTCAGTCATATTCCCAGGCCAGAGGGTTCCACAATCAAACCTCTGTCCTGTTGCTAGGCCACGGTTCCACCATCAAGCCTCAGTCATGTTCCCAGGAAAGACTGTTCCACAATCAAACCTAAGTCATCTTGCCAAGCCACAGGGTTCCACCATCAAGCCTCACTCATGTTGCCAGGCCACAGGGTTCCACCATCAAGCCTCACTCATGTTCCCAAGCCTGAGGGTTCCACTATCAAACCTCAATCATGTTGCCAGGCCACAGGTGTCAACCATCAAACCTCAGTCATGTTCCCAGTAAACAGGGCTCCAGAATCAAACCAATGTCAAGTTCCCACGCCACGGGGTTCCAGTATCAGACCTCAGTCATGTTCCCCGTGCACAGGGTGCCACAAACAAACTCAGTCATGTTGCCAGGCCACAGGTTTCTGCCATCACACCTCAGTCAAGTTGCCAGGCCACAGGGTTCCAGAATCAAGCCTCAGTCATTTTGCCAGGCCATAGTGTTCCACCATCAAACCTCAGTCATCATCCCAAGCCACATGTTTCCACAATGAAACCTCAGTCATTTTCCCAGGCCAAAGGCTTCCAGAATCAAACCTCAGTCATATTCCCAGGACACATGGTTCCAGAATCAAACCTGAGTCATGTTCGCAGGCCACAGGTTTCAGCAATCAAACCTCAGTCATGTTCCCAGGACACAGGTGTCCAGAATCAAACCTCAGTCATGTTCCCAGGGAACAGGTTTCCAGAAACAAACCTCAGTCATGTTCCCAAGGCACAGGGTTCCAGAATCAAACCTCAGTCTTGTTCCCAGGACACAGGTTTCCAGAATCAACCCGATATCATGTTCCCTAGCCACAGTCTTCCAGAATCAAACCTCAGTCATGTTGCCAGGCCACAGGTTTCCACCATCAAACCTCAGGCATGTTCCCAGGCCACAGAGTTCCAGAATCAAACCGTTCTCATGTTCCCAGGCCACAGGGTTCCAGAATCCACCGTTGTCATCTTCCCAGGCCACAAGATTCCAGAATCAATCCTCAGTTATGTTCCCAGGCTACAGGGTTCCAGAATAAAACCTCAGTCATGTTCCCAGTCCACAGGGTTCCAGGACCGAGGCTCAGTCAGGTTCCCGGGGCACAGTATTCCACAATCTAAACAGACGTCATGTTCCCAGGCCTCAGGGTTCCAGAATCCACCGATGTCATGTTCCCAGGCCACAGGGTTCCAGAATCAATCCTCAGTTATGTTCCCAGGCTACAGGGTTCCAGAATAAAACCTCAGTCATGTTCCCAGTCCACAGGGTTCCAGAACCAAGGCTCAGTCAGGTTCCCGGGGCACAGTATTCCACAATCTAAATAGATGTCATGTTCCCAGGCCACAGTTTTCCAGAATCACGCCTCAGTCACGTTCCCAGGCCACAGGGATCCAGAATCAAACTTCAGTCATGTTGCCAGGCCATAGAGTACCACCATCAAACCTCAGTCATATTCCCAGGCCACAGGTTTCCAGAATCAAACCGATTTCATGTTCCCAGGCAACAGGGTACCGGAATCCAAACCGATGTCATGTTCCCAGGCCACAGGATTCCACACTCTAACATCAGTCATCTTCCCAGGCCAATGGTTTCCAGAATCAAACCTCAGTCATATTCCCAGGCCGCATGGTTCCAGAATCAAACCTCAGTTGTGTTCCCAGGACACAGGGTTCCAGAATAAACCCTCAGTCATGTTCCCTTGACACAGGTTTCAGAAATAAACTCCCAGTCATGTTCCCAGGCCACAGGGTTCCACAATTAAACCTCAGTCATATTCCCAGGCCAGAGAGTTCCACAATCAAACCTCAGTTCTGTTGCCAGACCACGGTTCCACCATCAAGCCTCAGTCATGTTCCCAGGGAACAGGCTTCCAGAAACAAACCTCAGTCATGTTCCCAAGGCACAGGGTTCCAGAATCAAACCTCAGTCTTGTTCCCAGGACACAGGTTGCCAGAATCAACCCGATATCATGTTCCCTAGCCACAGTCTTCCAGAATCAAACCTCAGTCCTGTTGCCAGGCCACAGGTTTCCACCATGAAACCTCAGGCATGTTCCCAGACCACAGGGTTCCAGAATCCACCGATGTCATGTTCCCAGGCCACAGGATTCCACACTCTAACATCAGTCATCTTCCCAGGCCAATGGTTTCCAGAATCAAACCTCAGTCATATTCCCAGGCCACATGGTTCCAGAATCAAACCTCAGTCATGTTCCCTGGACACAGGTTTCAGAAATAAACTCCCAGTCATGTTCCCAGGCCACAGGGTTCCACAATGAAACCTCAGTCATATTCCCAGGCCAGAGGGTTCCACAATCAAACCTCTGTCCTGTTGCTAGGCCACGGTTCCACCATCAAGCCTCAGTCATGTTCCCAGGAAAGACTGTTCCACAATCAAACCTAAGTCATCTTGCCAAGCCACAGGGTTCCACCATCAAGCCTCACTCATGTTGCCAGGCCACAGGGTTCCACCATCAAGCCTCACTCATGTTCCCAAGCCTGAGGGTTCCACTATCAAACCTCAATCATGTTGCCAGGCCACAGGTGTCAACCATCAAACCTCAGTCATGTTCCCAGTAAACAGGGCTCCAGAATCAAACCAATGTCAAGTTCCCACGCCACGGGGTTCCAGTATCAGGCCTCAGTCATGTTCCCCGTGCACAGGGTGCCACAATCAAACTCAGTCATGTTGCCAGTCCACAGGTTTCTGCCATCACACCTCAGTCAAGTTGCCAGGCCACAGGGTTCCAGAATCAAGCCTCAGTCATTTTGCCAGGCCATAGTGTTCCACCATCAAACCTCAGTCATCATCCCAAGCCACATGTTTCCACAATGAAACCTCAGTCATTTTCCCAGGCCAAAGGCTTCCAGAATCAAACCTCAGTCATATTCCCAGGACACATGGTTCCAGAATCAAACCTGAGTCATGTTCGCAGGCCACAGGTTTCAGCAATCAAACCTCAGTCATGTTCCCAGGACACAGGTGTCCAGAATCAAACCTCAGTCATGTTCCCAGGGAACAGGTTTCCAGAAACAAACCTCAGTCATGTTCCCAAGGCACAGGGTTCCAGAATCAAACCTCAGTCTTGTTCCCAGGACACAGGTTTCCAGAATCACCCCGATATCATGTTCCCTAGCCACAGTCTTCCAGAATCAAACCTCAGTCATGTTGCCAGGCCACAGGTTTCCACCATCAAACCTCAGGCATGTTCCCAGGCCACAGAGTTCCAGAATCAAACCGTTCTCATGTTCCCAGGCCACAGGGTTCCAGAATCCACCGTTGTCATCTTCCCAGGCCACAAGATTCCAGAATCAATCCTCAATTATGTTCCCAGGCTACAGGGTTCCAGAATAAAACCTCAGTCATGTTCCCAGTCCACAGGGTTCCAGAACCGAGGCTCAGTCAGGTTCCCGGGGCACAGTATTCCACAATCTAAACAGACGTCATGTTCCCAGGCCTCAGGGTTACAGAATCCACCGATGTCATGTTCCCAGGCCACAGGGTTCCAGAATCAATCCTCAGTTATGTTCCCAGGCTGCAGGGTTCCAGAATAAAACCTCAGTCATGTTCCCAGTCCACAGGGTTCCAGAACCAAGGCTCAGTCAGGTTCCCGGGGCACAGTATTCCACAATCTAAATAGATGTCATGTTCCCAGGCCACAGTTTTCCAGAATCACGCCTCAGTCACGTTCCCAGGCCACAGGGATCCAGAATTAAACTTCAGTCATGTTTCCAGGCCATAGGGTACCACCATCAAACCTCAGTCATATTCCCAGGCCACAGGTTTCCAGAATCAAACCGATTTCATGTTCCCAGGCAACAGGGTACCGGAATCCAAACCGATGTCATGTTCCCAGGCCACAGGATTCCACACTCTAACATCAGTCATCTTCCCAGGCCAATGGTTTCCAGAATCAAACCTCAGTCATATTCCCAGGCCACATGGTTCCAGAATCAAACCTCAGTTGTGTTCCCAGGACACAGGGTTCCAGAATAAACCCTCAGTCATGTTCCCTTGACACAGGTTTCAGAAATAAACTCCCAGTCATGTTCCCAGGCCACAGGGTTCCACAATTAAACCTCAGTCATATTCCCAGGCCAGAGGGTTCCACAATCAAACCTCAGTTCTGTTGCCAGACCACGGTTCCACCATCAAGCCTCAGTCATGTTCCCTGGGAACAGGCTTCCAGAAACAAACCTCAGTCATGTTCCCAAGGCACAGGGTTCCAGAATCAAACCTCAGTCTTGTTCCCAGTACACAGGTTGCCAGAATCAACCCGATATCATGTTCCCTAGCCACAGTCTTCCAGAATCAAACCTCAGTCCTGTTGCCAGGCCACAGGTTTCCACCATCAAACCTCAGGCATGTTCCCAGGCCACAGGTTTCCAGAATCCACCGATGTCATGTTCCCAGGCCACAGGATTCCACACTCTAACATCAGTCATCTTCCCAGGCCAATGGTTTCCAGAATCAAACCTCAGTCATATTCCCAGGCCACATGGTTCCAGAATAAAACCTCAGTCATGTTCCCTGGACACAGGTTTCAGAAATAAACTCCCAGTCATGTTCCCAGGCCACATTGTTCCACAATGAAACCTCAGTCATATTCCCAGGCCAGAGGGTTCCACAATCAAACCTCTGTCCTGTTGCTAGGCCACGGTTCCACCATCAAGCCTCAGTCATGTTCCCAGGAAAGACTGTTCCACAATAAAACCTAAGTCATCTTGCCAAGCCACAGGTTTCCACCATCAAGCCTCACTCATGTTGCCAGGCCACAGGGTTCCACCATCAAGCCTCACTCATGTTCCCAAGCCTGAGGGTTCCACTATCAAACCTCAATCATGTTGCCAGGCCACAGGTGTCAACCATCAAACCTCAGTCATGTTCCCAGTAAACAGGGCTCCAGAATCAAACCAATGTCAAGTTTCCACGCCACGGGGTTCCAGTATCAGGCCTCAGTCATGTTCCCCGTGCACAGGATGCCACAATCAAACTCAGTCATGTTGCCAGGCCACAGGTTTCTGCCATCACACCTCAGTCAAGTTGCCAGGCCACAGGGTTCCAGAATCAAGCCTCAGTCATTTTGCCAGGCCATAGTGTTCCACCATCAAACCTCAGTCATCAACCCAAGCCACATGTTTCCACAATGAAACCTCAGTCATTTTCCCAGGCCAAAGGCTTCCAGAATCAAACCTCAGTCATATTCCCAGAAAACATGGTTCCAGAATCAAACCTGAGTCATGTTCGCAGGCCACAGGTTTCAGCAATCAAACCTCAGTCATGTTCCCAGGACACAGGTGTCCAGAATCAAACCTCAGTCATGTTCCCAGGGAACAGGTTTCCAGAAACAAACCTCAGTCATGTTCCCAAGGCACAGGGTTCCAGAATCAAACCTCAGTCTTGTTCCCAGGACACAGGTTTCCAGAATCAACCCGATATCATGTTTCCTAGCCAAAGTCTTCCAGAATCAAACCTCAGTCATGTTGCCAGGCCACAGGTTTCCACCATCAAACCTCAGGCATGTTCCCAGGCCACAGGGTTCCAGAATCCACCGATGTCATGTTCCCAGGCCACAGGATGCCACAATCTAACATCAGTCATGTTCCCAGGCCAAAGGTTTCCTGAATCAAACCTCAGTCATATTCCCAGGCCACATGGTTCCACAATCAAACCTCGGTCATGTTCTCAGGACACAGGGTTCCAGAATAAAACCTCAGTCATATTCCCTGGACACAGGTTTCAAAAATAAACCCCAGTCATGTTCCCAGGTCCCAGGGTTCCAGAATCAAGCCTCACTCATATTCCCAGGCCAGAGGGTTCCACAATCAAACCTCAGTCCTGTTGCCAGGCCACGGTTCCACCATCAAGCCTCAGTCATGTTCCCAAGCCGGAGGGTTCCACAATCAAACCTCTGTCATTTTGCCAGGCCACAGGGTTCCCCCATGAAACCTCAGTCATGTTACCAGTCCACAGGTTTCTGCTATCAAATCAGAGTCAAGTTCCCAGGCCACAGGTTTTCAGAATCAAGCCTCAGTCATGTTGCCAGGCCACAGGGAACCACCATCACACCTCAGTCATGTTCCCAGGCCACAGGCTTCCTCTATCAAACCTCAGTCATGTTCGCAGGCAACAGGATTCCACAATCTAACATCAGTCATGTTCCCAGACCAGTGGTTTCCAGAATCAAACCTCAATCATGTTCCCAGGACACAGGGTTCCAGAATCAATACTCAGTTATTTTCCCAGGCTACACGGTTCCAGAATAAAAGCTCAGTCATGTTGCGTGGACACAGGTTTCAAAAATAAAACCCCAGTAATGATCCCAGGCCACAGGGTTTCAGAATCAAATCAGTCATGTTCCCAGGCCAGAGGGTTCCACAATCAAACCTCAGTCATATTCCCATGCCACAGGGTTCCAGAATCCAACCGGTGTCATATTCCCAGGCCACAGGGTTCCAGAATAAATCCTCAGTTATATTCCCAGGCTACAGGGTTCCAGAATTAACCTCAGTCATATTCCCGGTCCACAGGGTTCAGGAACCAAGCCTCAGTCAGGTTCCCAGGGCACAGTATTCCACAATCTAAACAGATGTCATGTTCCCAGGCCACAGTTTTCCAGAATCACGCCTCAGTCATGTTCCCAGGCCACAGGGATCCAGAATCAAACCTCAGTCACGTTGCCAGACCACAGGTTTCCAGAATCAAACCGATTTCATTTTCCCAGGCAACAGGGTACCAGAATCCAAACCGATGTCATGTTCCCAGGCCACAGGATGCCACAATCTAGCATCAGTCATGTTCCCAGGCCAATGGTTTCCGGAAACAAACCTCAGTCATATTCCCAGGCCACATGGTTCCACAATCAAACCTCAGTCATGTTCCCAGGAAATAGGGTTCCACAATTAAACCTCAGTCATATTCCCAGGCCAGAGGGTTCCACAATCAATCCTAAGTCATCTTGCCAGGTCACAGTATTCCACCATCAAACCTCAGTCCTGTTGCCAGGCCATAGGCTTCCACAATCAAGCCTCAGTCATGTTCCCAAGGCTGAGGGTTCCACAATCAAACCTCTGTCACGTTGCCAGGCCACAGGGTTCTCCCATCAAACCTCAGTCATGTTGCCAGTCCACAGGTTTCTGCGATCAAACCAGAGTTGAGTTCCCAGGCCACAGGGTTCCAGAATCAAGCCACAGTCATGTTGCCAGGCCACAGGGTACAACCATCAAACCTCAGTCATGTTCCCAGGCCACAGGGTTCCTCTATCAGAACTCAGTCATGTTCCCAGGGCACAGGATTCCACAATCTAAGATCAGTCATGTTCCCAGACCAATGGTTTCCAGAATTAAACCTCAATCATTTTCCCAGGACACAGGGTTCTAGAATCAAACCAATGTCAAGTTCCCAGGCCATGAGTTTCCAGGACCAGGCCACAGTCATGTTTCCAGGGCACAGGGTCCAACAATCAAACCTTAGTCATGTTGCCTGTCCACAAGTTTCTGCCATCAAACCTCAGTCAAGTTCCCAGGCCACAGGGTTCCAGAATCAAGCCTCAGTCTTTTTGCCAGGCCAGAGTGTTCCACCATCAAACCTCAGTCATGTTTCCAGGCCACATGTTTCCACAATCAAACCTCAGTCATGTTCCCAGGACACAGGTGTCCAAAATCAAACCTCAGTCATGTTCCCAGGGAACAGGCTTCCAGAAACAAACCTCAGTCATGTTCCCAGGGCACAGGTTTCCAGAATCAACCCGATATCATGTTCCCTGGCCACACTCTTCCAGAATCAAACGTCAGTCATTTTGCCAGGCCACAGGTTTCCACCCTCAAACCTCAGACATGTTCCAAGGCCACAGCGTTCCAGAATCAAACCGTTCTCATTCTCCCAGGCCACAGGGTTTCAGAATCCACGGTTGTTATGTTCCCAGGACACAGGTTTCCAGAATCAATCTTCAGTTGTGTTCCCAGGCTACAGGATTCCAGAATAAAACCTCAGTCATGTTCCCAATCCACAGGGTTCCAGAACCAAGGCTCAGTCAGGTTCCTGGGGCACAGTATTCCACAATCTAAACAGATGTCAGGTTCCCAGGCCACAGGGTTTCAGAAAGAATCCTCAGTTATGTTCCCAGCCTACAGGATTCCAGAATAAAACCTCAGTCATGTTCCCACGCCAAGGGTTCCAGAACCAAGGCTCAGTCAGGTTCCCGGTGCACAGTATTCCACAATTTAAACAGATATCATGTTCCCAGGCCATAGTTTTCAAGAATCACACCTCAGTCATGTTCCCAGGCCACAGGGATCCAAAATCAAACCTCAGTCATGTTGCCAGGCCATAGGGTACCACCATCAACCTTCAGTCATATTCCCAGGCCACAGGTTTCCACAATCAAACCGATTTCATGTTCCCAGGCAACAGGGTACCAGAATCCAAACCGATGTCATGTTCCCAGGCCACAAGATTCCACACTCTAACATCAGTCTTGTTCCCAGGCCAATGGTTTCCAGAATCAAACCTCAGATATATTCCCAGGCCACATGGTTCCAGAATGAAACCTAAGTCGTGTTCCCAGGACACAGGTTTCTAGAATAAAACCTCAGTCCGGTTCCCTGGACACAGGTTTCAGAAATAAACTCCCAGTCATGTCCCCAGGCCACAGGGTTCCACAATCAAACCTCAGTCCTGTTGCCAGACCACAGTTCCACCATCAAGCCTAAGTCATGTTCCCAGGCCAGAGTGTTCCACAATCAAACCTAAGTCATCTTGCCAAGACATAGGTTTCCACCATCAAACCTCAGTCATGTTACTAGGGCACAGGGTTCCACCATCAAGCCTCACTCATGTTCCCAAGCATGAGGGTTCCACTATCAAACCTCAATCATGTTGCCAGGCCACAGGGTTCAACCATCAATTCTCAGTCATGTTCCCAGTAAACAGGGCTCCAGAATCAAACCAATGTCATGTTGCCACGCCACGGGGTTCCAGTATCAGGCCTCAGTCATGTTCCCGGTGCACACGGTTCCACAATCAAACCTCAGTCATGTTGCCAGTCCTCAGGTATCTGCCATCAAACCTCAGTCAAGTTGCCAGGCCACAGGTTTCCAGAATCAAGCCTCAGTCATTTTGCGAGGCAAGAGTGTTGCACTATCAAACCTCAGTCATGATCCCAGGCCACATGTTTCCACACTGAAACCTCAGTCATGTTGCCAGGCCATAGGGTTCCAGAATAAAACCTCAGTCATGTTCCCAGTCCACAGGGTTCCAGAAAGGAGGCTCAGTCAGGTTCCCGGGGCACAGTATTCCACAATCTAAACAGACGTCATGTTCCCAGGCCTCAGGGTTCCAGAATCCACCGATGTCATGTTCCCAGGCCACAGGGTTCCAGAATCAATCCTCAGTTATGTTCCCAGGCTACAGGGTTCCGGAATAAAACCTCAGTCATGTTCCCAGCCCACAGGGTTCCATAACCAAGGCTTAGTCAGGTTCCCGGGGCACAGTATTCCACAATCTAAATAGATGTCATGTTCCCAGGCCACAGTTTTCCAGAATCACGCCTCAGTCACGTTCCCAGGCCACAGGGATCCAGAAACAAACTTCAGTCATGTTGCCAGGCCATAGGGTACCACCATCAAACCTCAGTCATATTCCCAGGCCACAGGTTTCCAGAATCAAACCGATTTCATGTTCCCAGGCAACAGGGTACCGGAATCCAAACCGATGTCATGTTCCCAGGCCACAGGATTCCACACTCTAACATCAGTCATCTTCCCAGGCCAGTAGTTTCCAGAATCAAACCTCAGTCATATTCCCAGGCCACATGGTTCCAGAATCAAACCTCATTCATGTTCCCTGGACACAGGTTTCAGAAATTAACTCCCAGTCATGTTCCCAGGCCACAGGTTTCCACAATGAAACCTCAGTCATATTCCCAGGCCAGAGGGTTCCACAATCAAACCTCTGTCCTGTTGCTAGGCCACGGTTCCACCATCAAGCCTCAGTCATGTTCCCAGGAAAGACTGTTCCACAATCAAACCTAAGTCATCTTGCCAAGCCACAGGGTTCCACCATCAAGCCTCACTCATGTTGCCAGGCCACAGGGTTCCACCATCAAGCCTCACTCATGTTCCCAAGCCTGAGGGTTCCACTATCAAACCTCAATCATGTTGCCAGGCCACAGGTGTCAACCATCAAACCTCAGTCATGTTCCCAGTAAACAGGGCTCCAGAATCAAACCAATGTCAAGTTCCCACGCCACGGGGTTCCAGTATCAGGCCTCAGTCATGTTCCCCGTGCACAGGGTGCCACAATCAAACTCAGTCATGTTGCCAGGCCACAGGTTTCTGCCATCACACCTCAGTCAAGTTGCCAAGCCACAGGGTTCCAGAATCAAGCCTCAGTCATTTTGCCAGGCCATAGTGTTCCACCATCAAACCTCAGTCATCATCCCAAGCCACATGTTTCCACAATGAAACCTCAGTCATTTTCCCAGGCCAAAGGCTTCCAGAATCAAACCTCAGTCTTGTTCCCATGACACAGGTTTCCAGAATCAACCCGATATCATGTTCCCTAGCCACAGTCTTCCAGAATCAAACCTCAGTCATGTTGCCAGGCCACAGGTTTCCACCATCAAACCTCAGGCATGTTCCCAGGCCACAGGGTCCCAGAATCAAACCGTTCTCATGTTCCCATGCCACAGGGTTCCAGAATCCACCGTTGTCATTTTCCCAGGCCACAAGATTGCAGAATCAATCCTCAGTTATGTTCCCAGGCTACAGGGTTCCAGAATAAAACCTCAGTCATGTTCCCAGTCCACAGGGTTCCAGAACCGAGGCTCAGTCAGGTTCCCGGGGCACAGTATTCCACAATCTAAACAGATGTCATGTTCCCAGGCCTCAGGGTTCCAGAATCCACCGATGTCATGTTCCCAGGCCACAGGGTTCCAGAATCAATCCTCAGTTATGTTCCCAGGCTACAGGGTTCCAGAATAAAACCTCAGTCATGTTCCCAGCCCACAGGGTTCCAGAACCAAGGCTTAGTCAGGTTCCCGGGGCACAGTATTCCACAATCTAAATAGATGTCATGTTCCCAGGCCACAGTTTTCCAGAATCACGCCTCAGTCACGTTCCCAGGCCACAGGGATCCAGAATCAAACTTCAGTCATGTTGCCAGGCCATAGGGTACCACCATCAAACCTCAGTCATATTCCCAGGCCACAGGTTTCCAGAATCAAACCGATTTCATGTTCCCAGGCAACAGGGTACCGGAATCCAAACCGATGTCATGTTCCCAGGCCACAGGATTCCACACTCTAACATCAGTCATCTTCCCAGGCCAATGGTTTCCAGAATCAAACCTCAGTCATATTCCCAGTCTACATGGTTCCAGAATCAAACCTCAGTCATGTTCCCTGGACACAGGTTTCAGAAATAAACTCCCAGTCATGTTCCCAGGCCACAGGGTTCCACAATGAAACCTCAGTCATATTCCCAGGCCAGAGGGTTCCACAATCAAACCTCTGCCCTGTTGGTAGGCCACGGTTCCACCATCAAGCCTCAGTCATGTTCCCAGGAAAGACTGTTCCACAATCAAACCTAAGTCATCTTGCCAAGCCACAGGGTTCCACCATTAAGCCTCATTCATGTTGCCAGGCCACAGGGTTCCACCATCAAGCCTCACTCATGTTCCCAAGCCTGAGGGTTATACTATCAAACCTCAATCATGTTGCCAGGCCACAGGTGTCAACCATCAAACCTCAGTCATGTTCCCAGTAAACAGGGCTCCAGAATCAAACCAATGTCAAGTTCCCACGCCACGGGGTTCCAGTATCAGGCCTCAGTCATGTTCCCCGTGCACAGGGTGCCACAATCAAACTCAGTCATGTTGCCAGGCCACAGGTTTCTGCCATCACACCTCAGTCAAGTCGCCAGGCCACAGGGTTCCAGAATCAAGCCTCAGTCATTTTGCCAAGCCATAGTGTTCCACCATCAAACCTCAGTCATCATCCCAAGCCACATGTTTCCACAATGAAACCTCAGTCATTTTCCCAGGCCAAAGGTTTCCAGAATCAAACCTCAGTCATATTCCCAGGACACATGGTTCCAGAATCAAACCTGAGTCATGTTCGCAGGCCACAGGTTTCAGCAATCAAACCTCAGTCATGTTCCCAGGACACAGGTGTCCAGAATCAAACCTCAGTCATGTTCCCAGGGAACAGGTTTCCAGAAACAAACCTCAGTCATGTTCCCAAGGCACAGGGTTCCAGAATCAAACCTCAGTCTTGTTCCCAGGACACAGGTTTCCAGAATCAACCCGATATCATGTTCCCTAGCCACAGTCTTCCAGAATCAAACCTCAGTCATGTTGCCAGGCCACAGGTTTCCACCATCAAACCTCAGGCATGTTCCCAAGCCACAGGGTTCCAGAATCAAACCGTTCTCATGTTCCCAGGCCACAGGGTTCCAGAATCCACCGTTGTCATTTTCCCAGGCCACAAGATTGCAGAATCAATCCTCAGTTATGTTCCCAGGCTACAGGGTTCCAGAATAAAACCTCAGTCATGTTCCCAGTCCACAGGGTTCCAGAACCGAGGCTCAGTCAGGTTCCCGGGGCACAGTATTCCACAATCTAAACTGATGTCATGTTCCCAGGCCTCAGGGTTCCAGAATCCACCGATGTCATGTTCCCAGGCCACAGGGTTCCACAATTAAACCTCAGTCATATTCCCAGGCCAGAGGGTTCCACAATCAAACCTCAGTTCTGTTGCCAGACCACGGTTCCACCATCAAGCCTCAGTCATGTTCCCAGGGAACAGGCTTCCAGAAACAAACCTCAGTCATGTTCCCAAGGCACAGGGTTCCAGAATCAAACCTCAGTCTTGTTCCCAGGACACAGGTTGCCAGAATCAACCCGATCTCATGTTCCCTAGCCACAGTCTTCCAGAATCAAACCTCAGTCCTGTTGCCAGGCCACAGGTTTCCACCATCAAACCTCAGGCATGTTCCCAGGCCACAGGGTTCCAGAATCCACCAATGTCATGTTCCCAGGCCACAGGATTCCACACTCTAACATCAGTCATCTTCCCAGGCCAATGGTTTCCAGAATCAAACCTCAGTCATATTCCCAGGCCACATGGTTCCAGAATCAAACCTCAGTCATGTTCCCTGGACACAGGTTTCAGAAATAAACTCCCAGTCATGTTCCCAGGCCACAGGGTTCCACAATGAAACCTCAGTCATATTCCCAGGCCAGAGGGTTCCACAATCAAACCTCTGTCCTGTTTCTAGGCCACGGTTCCTCCATCAAGCCTCAGTCATGTTCCCAGGAAAGACTGTTCCACAATCAAACCTAAGTCATCTTGCCAAGCCACAGGGTTCCACCATCAAGCCTCACTCATGTTGCCAGGCCACAGGGTTCCACCATCAAGCCTCACTCATGTTCCCAAGCCTGAGGGTTCCACTATCAAACCTCAATCATGTTGCCAGGCCACAGGTGTCAACCATCAAACCTCAGTCATGTTCCCAGTAAACAGGGCTCCAGAATCAAACCAATGTCAAGTTCCCACGCCACGGGGTTCCAGTATCAGGCCTCAGTCATGTTCCCCGTGCACAGGGTGCCACAATCAAACTCAGTCATGTTGCCAGGCCACAGGTTTCTGCCATCACACCTCAGTCAAGTTGCCAGGCCACAGGGTTCCAGAATCAAGCCTCAGTCATTTTGCCAGGCCATAGTGTTCCACCATCAAACCTCAGTCATCATCCCAAGCCACATGTTTCCACAATGAAACCTCAGTCATTTTCCCAGGCCAAAGGCTTCCAGAATCAAACCTCAGTCATATTCCCAGGACACATGGTTCCAGAATCAAACCTGAGTCATGTTCGCAGGCCACAGGTTTCAGCAATCAAACCTCAGTCATGTTCCCAGGACACAGGTGTCCAGAATCTAACCTCAGTCATGTTCCCAGGGAACAGGTTTCCAGAAACAAACCTCAGTCATGTTCCCAAGGCACAGGGTTCCAGAATCAAACCTCAGTCTTGTTCCCAGGACACAGGTTTCCAGAATCAACCCGATATCATGTTCCCTAGCCACAGTCTTCCAGAATCAAACCTCAGTCATGTTGCCAGGCCACAGGTTTCCACCATCAAACCTCAGGCATGTTCCCAGGCCACAGGGTTCCAGAATCAAACCGTTCTCATGTTCCCAGACCACAGGGTTCCAGAATCCACCGTTGTCATTTTCCCAGGCCACAAGATTGCAGAATCAATCCTCAGTTATGTTCCCAGGCTACAGGGTTCCAGAATAAAACCTCAGTCATGTTCCCAGTCCACAGGGTTCCAGAACCGAGGCTCAGTCAGGTTCCCGGGGCACAGTATTCCACAATCTAAACAGATGTCATGTTCCCAGGCCTCAGGGTTCCAGAATCCACCGATGTCATGTTCCCAGGCCACAGGGTTCCACAATTAAACCTCAGTCATATTCCCAGGCCAGAGGGTTCCACAATCAAACCTCAGTTCTGTTGCCAGACCACGGTTCCACCATCAAGCCTCAGTCATGTTCCCAGGGAACAGGCTTCCAGAAACAAACCTCAGTCATGTTCCCAAGGCACAGGGTTCCAGAATCAAACCTCAGTCTTGTTCCCAGGACACAGGTTGCCAGAATCAACCCGATCTCATGTTCCCTAGCCACAGTCTTCCAGAATCAAACCTCAGTCCTGTTGCCAGGCCACAGGTTTCCACCATCAAACCTCAGGCATGTTCCCAGGCCACAGGGTTCCAGAATCCACCAATGTCATGTTCCCAGGCCACAGGATTCCACACTCTAACATCAGTCATCTTCCCAGGCCAATGGTTTCCAGAATCAAACCTCAGTCATATTCCCAGGCCACATGGTTCCAGAATAAAACCTCAGTCATGTTCCCTGGACACAGGTTTCAGAAATAAACTCCCAGTCATGTTCCCAGGCCACAGGGTTCCACAATGAAACCTCAGTCATATTCCCAGGCCAGAGGGTTCCACAATCAAACCTCTGTCCTGTTGCTAGGCCACGGTTCCACCATCAAGCCTCAGTCATGTTCCCAGGAAAGACTGTTCCACAATCAAACCTAAGTCATCTTGCCAAGCCACAGGGTTCCACCATCAAGCCTCACTCATGTTGCCAGGCCACAGGGTTCCACCATCTAGCCTCACTCATGTTCCCAAGCCTGAGGGTTCCACTATCAAACCTCAATCATGTTGCCAGGCCACAGGTGTCAACCATCAAACCTCAGTCATGTTCCCAGTAAACAGGGCTCCAGAATCAAACCAATGTCAAGTTCCCACGCCACGGGGTTCCAGTATCAGGCCTCAGTCATGTTCCCCGTGCACAGGGTGCCACAATCAAACTCAGTCATGTTGCCAGGCCACAGGTTTCTGCCATAACACCTCAGTCAAGTTGCCAGGCCACAGGGTTCCAGAATCAAGCCTCAGTCATTTTGCCAGGCCATAGTGTTCCACCATCAAACCTCAGTCATCATCCCAAGCCACATGTTTCCACAATGAAACCTCCGTCATTTTCCCAGGCCAAAGGCTTCCAGAATCAAACCTCAGTCTTGTTCCCATGACACAGGTTTCCAGAATCAACCCGATATCATGTTCCCTAGCCACAGTCT
The DNA here is from genome assembly GCF_965194825.1 of Balaenoptera physalus. NCBI lineage: Eukaryota > Metazoa > Chordata > Mammalia > Artiodactyla > Balaenopteridae > Balaenoptera > Balaenoptera physalus. The sequence goes on from NW_028125029.1 coordinate 92,324, forward strand.
TCCAGAATCAAACCTCAGTCATGTTGCCAGGCCACAGGTTTCCACCATCAAACCTCAGGCATGTTCCCAGGCCACAGGGTCCCAGAATCAAACCGTTCTCATGTTCCCATGCCACAGGGTTCCAGAATCCACCGTTGTCATTTTCCCAGGCCACAAGATGGCAGAATCAATCCTCAGTTATGTTCCCAGGCTACAGGGTTCCAGAATAAAACCTCAGTCATGTTCCCAGTCCACAGGGTTCCAGAACCGAGGCTCAGTCAGGTTCCCGGGGCACAGTATTCCACAATCTAAACAGATGTCATGTTCCCAGGCCTCAGGGTTCCAGAATCCACCGATGTCATGTTCCCAGGCCACAGGGTTCCAGAATCAATCCTCAGTTATGTTCCCAGGCTACAGGGTTCCAGAATAAAACCTCAGTCATGTTCCCAGCCCACAGGGTTCCAGAACCAAGGCTTAGTCAGGTTCCCGGGGCACAGTATTCCACAATCTAAATAGATGTCATTTTCCCAGGCCACAGTTTTCCAGAATCACGCCTCAGTCACGTTCCCAGGCCACAGGGATCCAGAATCAAACTTCAGTCATGTTGCCAGGCCATAGGGTACCACCATCAAACCTCAGTCATATTCCCAGGCCACAGGTTTCCAGAATCAAACCGATTTCATGTTCCCAGGCAACAGGGTACCGGAATCCAAACCGATGTCATGTTCCCAGGCCACAGGATTCCACACTCTAACATCAGTCATCTTCCCAGGCCAATGGTTTCCAGAATCAAACCTCAGTCATATTCCCAGGCCACATGGTTCCAGAATCAAACCTCAGTCATGTTCCCTGGACACAGGTTTCAGAAATAAACTCCCAGTCATGTTCCCAGGCCACAGGGTTCCACAATGAAACCTCAGTCATATTCCCAGGCCAGAGGGTTCCACAATCAAACCTCTGTCCTGTTGCTAGGCCACGGTTCCACCATCAAGCCTCAGTCATTTTCCCAGGAAAGACTGTTCCACAATCAAACCTAAGTCATCTTGCCAAGCCACAGGGTTCCACCATCAAGCCTCACTCATGTTGCCAGGCCACAGGGTTCCACCATCAAGCCTCACTCATGTTCCCAAGCCTGAGGGTTCCACTATCAAACCTCAATCATGTTGCCAGGCCACAGGTGTCAACCATCAAACCTCAGTCATGTTCCCAGTAAACAGGGCTCCAGAATCAAACCAATGTCAAGTTCCCACGCCACGGGTTTCCAGTATCAGGCCTCAGTCATGTTCCCCGTGCACAGGGTGCCACAATCAAACTCAGTCATGTTGCCAGTCCACAGGTTTCTGCCATCACACCTCAGTCAAGTTGCCAGGCCACAGGGTTCCAGAATCAAGCCTCAGTCATTTTGCCAAGCCATAGTGTTCCACCATCAAACCTCAGTCATGATCCCAAGCCACATGTTTCCACAATGAAACCTCAGTCATTTTCCGAGGCCAAAGGTTTCCAGAATCAAACCTCAGTCATATTCCCAGGACACATGGTTCCAGAATCAAACCTGAGTCATGTTCGCAGGCCACAGGTTTCAGCAATCAAACCTCAGTCATGTTCCCAGGAAACAGGTGTCCAGAATCAAACCTCAGTCATGTTCCCAGGGAACAGGTTTCCAGAAACAAACCTCAGTCATGTTCCCAAGGCACAGGGTTCCAGAATCAAACCTCAGTCTTGTTCCCAGGACACAGGTTTCCAGAATCAACCCGATATCATGTTCCCTAGCCACAGTCTTCCAGAATCAAACCTCAGTCATGTTGCCAGGCCAAAGGTTTCCACCATCAAACCTCAGGCATGTTCCCAGGCCACAGGGTTCCAGAATCAAACCGTTCTCATGTTCCCAGGCCACAGGGTTCCAGAATCCACCGTTGTCATTTTCCCAGGCCACAAGATTGCAGAATCAATCCTCAGTTATGTTCCCAGGCTACAGGGTTCCAGAATAAAACCTCAGTCATGTTCCCAGTCCACAGGGTTCCAGAACCGAGGCTCAGTCAGGTTCCCGGGGCACAGTATTCCACAATCTAAACAGATGTCATGTTCCCAGGCCTCAGGGTTCCAGAATCCACCGATGTCATGTTCCCAGGCCACAGGGATCCACAATTAAACCTCAGTCATATTCCCAGGCCAGAGGGTTCCACAATCAAACCTCAGTTCTGTTGCCAGACCACGGTTCCACCATCAAGCCTCAGTCATGTTCCCAGGGAACAGGCTTCCAGAAACAAACCTCAGTCATGTTCCCAAGGCACAGGGTTCCAGAATCAAACCTCAGTCTTGTTCCCAGGACACAGGTTGCCAGAATCAACCCGATATCATGTTCCCTAGCCACAGTCTTCCAGAATCAAACCTCAGTCCTGTTGCCAGGCCACAGGTTTCCACCATCAAACCTCAGGCATGTTCCCAGGCCACAGGGTTCCAGAATCCACCAATGTCATGTTCCCAGGCCACAGGATTCCACACTCTAACATCAGTCATCTTCCCAGGCCAATGGTTTCCAGAATCAAACCTCAGTCATATTCCCAGGCCACATGGTTCCAGAATCAAACCTCAGTCATGTTCCCTGGACACAGGTTTCAGAAATAAACTCCCAGTCATGTTCCCAGGCCACAGGGTTCCACAATGAAACCTCAGTCATATTCCCAGGCCAGAGGGTTCCACAATCAAACCTCTGTCCTGTTGCTAGGCCACGGTTCCACCATCAAGCCTCAGTCATGTTCCCAGGAAAGACTGTTCCACAATCAAACCTAAGTCATCTTGCCAAGCCACAGGGTTCCACCATCAAGCCTCACTCATGTTGCCAGGCCACAGGGTTCCACCATCAAGCCTCACTCATGTTCCCAAGCCTGAGGGTTCCACTATCAAACCTCAATCATGTTGCCAGGCCACAGGTGTCAACCATCAAACCTCAGTCATGTTCCCAGTAAACAGGGCTCCAGATTCAAACCAATGTAAAGTTCCCACGCCACGGGGTTCCAGTATCAGGCCTCAGTCATGTTCCCCGTGCACAGGGTGCCACAATCAAACTCAGTCATGTTGCCAGGCCACAGGTTTCTGCCATCACACCTCAGTCAAGTTGCCAGGCCACAGGGTTCCAGAATCAAGCCTCAGTCATTTTGCCAGGCCATAGTGTTCCACCATCAAACCTCAGTCATCATCCCAAGCCACATGTTTCCACAATGAAACCTCAGTCATTTTCCCAGGCCAAAGGCTTCCAGAATCAAACCTCAGTCATATTCCCAGGACACATGGTTCCAGAATCAAACCTGAGTCATGTTCGCAGGCCACAGGTTTCAGCAATCAAACCTCAGTCATGTTCCCAGGACACAGGTGTCCAGAATCAAACCTCAGTCATGTTCCCAGGGAACAGGTTTCCAGAAACAAACCTCAGTCATGTTCCCAAGGCACAGGGTTCCAGAATCAAACCTCAGTCTTGTTCCCATGACACAGGATTCCAGAAACAACCCGATATCATGTTCCCTAGCCACAGTCTTCCAGAATCAAACCTCAGTCATGTTGCCAGGCCACAGGTTTCCACCATCAAACCTCAGGCATGTTCCCAGGCCACAGGGTTCCAGAATCAAACCGTTCTCATGTTCCCAGGCCAAAGGGTTCCAGAATCCACCGATGTCATGTTCCCAGGCCACAGGGTTCAAGAATCAATCCTCAGTTATGTTCCCAGGCTACAGGGTTCCAGAATAAAACCTCAGTCATGTTCCCAGCCCACAGGGTTCCAGAACCAAGGCTCAGTCAGGTTCCCGGGGCAAAGTATTACACAATCTAAATAGATGTCATGTTCCCAGGCCACAGTTTTCCAGAATCACGCCTCAGTCATGTTCCCAGGACACAGGGATCCAGAATCAAACTTCAGTCATGTTGCCAGGCCATAGGGTACCACCATCAAACCTCAGTCATATTCCCAGGCCACAGGTTTCCAGAATCAAACCGATTTCATGTTCCCAGGCAACAGGGTACCGGAATCCAAACCGATGTCATGTACCCAGGCCACAGGATTCCACACTCTAACATCAGTCATCTTCCCAGGCCAATGGTTTCCAGAATCAAACCTCAGTCATATTCCCAGGCCACATGGTTCCAGAATCAAACCTCAGTTGTGTTCCCAGGACACAGGGTTCCAGAATAAAACCTCAGTCATGTTCCCTGGACACAGGTTTCAGAAATAAAATCCCAGTCATGTTCCCAGGCCACAGGGTTCCACAATTAAACCTCAGTCATATTCCCAGGCCAGAGGGTTCCACAATCAAACCTCAGTTCTGTTGCCAGACCACGGTTCCACCATCAAGCCTCAGTCATGTTCCCAGGGAACAGGCTTCCAGAAACAAACCTCAGTCATGTTCCCAAGGCACAGGGTTCCAGAATCAAACCTCAGTCTTGTTCCCAGGACACAGGTTGCCAGAATCAACCCGATATCATGTTCCCTAGCCACAGTCTTCCAGAATCAAACCTCAGTCCTGTTGCCAGGCCACAGGTTTCCACCATCAAACCTCAGGCATGTTCCCAGGCCACAGGGTTCCAGAATCCACCGATGTCATGTTCCCAGGCCACAGGATTCCACACTCTAACATCAGTCATCTTCCCAGGCCAATGGTTTCCAGAATCAAACCTCAGTCATATTCCCAGGCCACATGGTTCCAGAATAAAACCTCAGTCATGTTCCCTGGACACAGGTTTCAGAAATAAACTCCCAGTCATGTTCCCAGGCCACAGGGTTCCACAATTAAACCTCAGTCATATTCCCAGGCCAGAGGGTTCCACAATCAAACCTCTGTCCTGTTGCTAGGCCACGGTTCCACCATCAAGCCTCAGTCATGTTCCCAGGAAAGACTGTTCCACAATCAAACCTAAGTCATCTTGCCAAGCCACAGGGTTCCACCATCAAGCCCCACTCATGTTGCCAGGCCACAGGGTTCCACCATCAAGCCTCACTCATGTTCCCAAGCCTGAGGGTTCCACTATCAAACCTCAATCATGTTGCCAGGCCACAGGTGTCAACCATCAAACCTCAGTCATGTTCCCAGTAAACAGGGCTCCAGAATCAAACCAATGTCAAGTTCCCACGCCACGGGGTTCCAGTATCAGGCCTCAGTCATGTTCCCCGTGCACAGGGTGCCACAATCAAACTCAGTCATGTTGCCAGGCCACAGGTTTCTGCCATCACACCTCAGTCAAGTTGCCAGGCCACAGGGTTCCAGAATCAAGCCTCAGTCATTTTGCCAAGCCATAGTGTTCCACCATCAAACCTCAGTCATCATCCCAAGCCACATGTTTCCACAATGAAACCTCAGTCATTTTCCGAGGCCAAAGGTTTCCAGAATCAAACCTCAGTCATATTCCCAGGACACATGGTTCCAGAATCAAACCTGAGTCATGTTCGCAGGCCACAGGTTTCAGCAATCAAACCTCAGTCATGTTCCCAGGACACAGGTGTCCAGAATCAAACCTCAGTCATGTTCCCAGGGAACAGGTTTCCAGAAACAAACCTCAGTCATGTTCCCAAGGCACAGGGTTCCAGAATCAAACCTCAGTCTTGTTCCCAGGACACAGGTTTCCAGAATCAACCCGATATCATGTTCCCTAGCCACAGTCTTCCAGAATCAAACCTCAGTCATGTTGCCAGGCCACAGGTTTCCACCATCAAACCTCAGGCATGTTCCCAAGCCACAGGGTTCCAGAATCAAACCGTTCTCATGTTCCCAGGCCACAGGGTTCCAGAATCCACCGTTGTCATTTTCCCAGGCCACAAGATTGCAGAATCAATCCTCAGTTATGTTCCCAGGCTACAGGGTTCCAGAATAAAACCTCAGTCATGTTCCCAGTCCACAGGGTTCCAGAACCGAGGCTCAGTCAGGTTCCCGGGGCACAGTATTCCACAATCTAAACTGATGTCATGTTCCCAGGCCTCAGGGTTCCAGAATCCACCGATGTCATGTTCCCAGGCCACAGGGTTCCACAATTAAACCTCAGTCATATTCCCAGGCCAGAGGGTTCCACAATCAAACCTCAGTTCTGTTGCCAGACCACGGTTCCACCATCAAGCCTCAGTCATGTTCCCAGGGAACAGGCTTCCAGAAACAAACCTCAGTCATGTTCCCAAGGCACAGGGTTCCAGAATCAAACCTCAGTCTTGTTCCCAGGACACAGGTTGCCAGAATCAACCCGATCTCATGTTCCCTAGCCACAGTCTTCCAGAATCAAACCTCAGTCCTGTTGCCAGGCCACAGGTTTCCACCATCAAACCTCAGGCATGTTCCCAGGCCACAGGGTTCCAGAATCCACCAATGTCATGTTCCCAGGCCACAGGATTCCACACTCTAACATCAGTCATCTTCCCAGGCCAATGGTTTCCAGAATCAAACCTCAGTCATATTCCCAGGCCACATGGTTCCAGAATCAAACCTCAGTCATGTTCCCTGGACACAGGTTTCAGAAATAAACTCCCAGTCATGTTCCCAGGCCACAGGGTTCCACAATGAAACCTCAGTCATATTCCCAGGCCAGAGGGTTCCACAATCAAACCTCTGTCCTGTTGCTAGGCCACGGTTCCACCATCAAGCCTCAGTCATGTTCCCAGGAAAGACTGTTCCACAATCAAACCTAAGTCATCTTGCCAAGCCACAGGGTTCCACCATCAAGCCTCACTCATGTTGCCAGGCCACAGGGTTCCACCATCAAGCCTCACTCATGTTCCCAAGCCTGAGGGTTCCACTATCAAACCTCAATCATGTTGCCAGGCCACAGGTGTCAACCATCAAACCTCAGTCATGTTCCCAGTAAACAGGGCTCCAGAATCAAACCAATGTCAAGTTCCCACGCCACGGGTTTCCAGTATCAGGCCTCAGTCATGTTCCCCGTGCACAGGGTGCCACAATCAAACTCAGTCATGTTGCCAGTCCACAGGTTTCTGCCATCACACCTCAGTCAAGTTGCCAGGCCACAGGGTTCCAGAATCAAGCCTCAGTCATTTTGCCAAGCCATAGTGTTCCACCATCAAACCTCAGTCATGATCCCAAGCCACATGTTTCCACAATGAAACCTCAGTCATTTTCCCAGGCCAAAGGTTTCCAGAATCAAACCTCAGTCATATTCCCAGGACACATGGTTCCAGAATCAAACCTGAGTCATGTTCGCAGGCCACAGGTTTCAGCAATCAAACCTCAGTCATGTTCCCAGGACACAGGTGTCCAGAATCAAACCTCAGTCATGTTCCCAGGGAACAGGTTTCCAGAAACAAACCTCAGTCATGTTCCCAAGGCACAGGGTTCCAGAATCAAACCTCAGTCTTGTTCCCAGGACACAGGTTTCCAGAATCAACCCGATATCATGTTCCCTAGCCACAGTCTTCCAGAATCAAACCTCAGTCATGTTGCCAGGCCAAAGGTTTCCACCATCAAACCTCACGCATGTTCCCAGGCCACAGGGTTCCAGAATCAAACCGTTCTCATGTTCCCAGGCCACAGGGTTCCAGAATCCACCGTTGTCATTTTCCCAGGCCACAAGATTGCAGAATCAATCCTCAGTTATGTTCCCAGGCTACAGGGTTCCAGAATAAAACCTCAGTCATGTTCCCAGTCCACAGGGTTCCAGAACCGAGGCTCAGTCAGGTTCCCGGGGCACAGTATTCCACAATCTAAACAGATGTCATGTTCCCAGGCCTCAGGGTTCCAGAATCCACCGATGTCATGTTCCCAGGCCACAGGGATCCATAATTAAACCTCAGTCATATTCCCAGGCCAGAGGGTTCCACAATCAAACCTCAGTTCTGTTGCCAGACCACGGTTCCACCATCAAGCCTCAGTCATGTTCCCAGGGAACAGGCTTCCAGAAACAAACCTCAGTCATGTTCCCAAGGCACAGGGTTCCAGAATCAAACCTCAGTCTTGTTCCCAGGACACAGGTTGCCAGAATCAACCCGATCTCATGTTCCCTAGCCACAGTCTTCCAGAATCAAACCTCAGTCCTGTTGCCAGGCCACAGGTTTCCACCATCAAACCTCAGGCATGTTCCCAGGCCACAGGGTTCCAGAATCCACCAATGTCATGTTCCCAGGCCACAGGATTCCACACTCTAACATCAGTCATCTTCCCAGGCCAATGGTTTCCAGAATCAAACCTCAGTCATATTCCCAGGCCACATGGTTCCAGAATCAAACCTCAGTCATGTTCCCTGGACACAGGTTTCAGAAATAAACTCCCAGTCATGTTCCCAGGCCACAGGGTTCCACAATGAAACCTCAGTCATATTCCCAGGCCAGAGGGTTCCACAATCAAACCTCTGTCCTGTTGCTAGGCCACGGTTCCACCATCAAGCCTCAGTCATGTTCCCAGGAAAGACTGTTCCACAATCAAACCTAAGTCATCTTGCCAAGCCACAGGGTTCCACCATCAAGCCTCACTCATGTTGCCAGGCCACAGGGTTCCACCATCAAGCCTCACTCATGTTCCCAAGCCTGAGGGTTCCACTATCAAACCTCAATCATGTTGCCAGGCCACAGGTGTCAACCATCAAACCTCAGTCATGTTCCCAGTAAACAGGGCTCCAGATTCAAACCAATGTAAAGTTCCCACGCCACGGGGTTCCAGTATCAGGCCTCAGTCATGTTCCCCGTGCACAGGGTGCCACAATCAAACTCAGTCATGTTGCCAGGCCACAGGTTTCTGCCATCACACCTCAGTCAAGTTGCCAGGCCACAGGGTTCCAGAATCAAGCCTCAGTCATTTTGCCAGGCCATAGTGTTCCACCATCAAACCTCAGTCATCATCCCAAGCCACATGTTTCCACAATGAAACCTCAGTCATTTTCCCAGGCCAAAGGCTTCCAGAATCAAACCTCAGTCATATTCCCAGGACACATGGTTCCAGAATCAAACCTGAGTCATGTTCGCAGGCCACAGGTTTCAGCAATCAAACCTCAGTCATGTTCCCAGGACACAGGTGTCCAGAATCAAACCTCAGTCATGTTCCCAGGGAACAGGTTTCCAGAAACAAACCTCAGTCATGTTCCCAAGGCACAGGGTTCCAGAATCAAACCTCAGTCTTGTTCCCATGACACAGGATTCCAGAAACAACCCGATATCATGTTCCCTAGCCACAGTCTTCCAGAATCAAACCTCAGTCATGTTGCCAGGCCACAGGTTTCCACCATCAAACCTCAGGCATGTTCCCAGGCCACAGGGTTCCAGAATCAAACCGTTCTCATGTTCCCAGGCCAAAGGGTTCCAGAATCCACCGATGTCATGTTCCCAGGCCACAGGGTTCAAGAATCAATCCTCAGTTATGTTCCCAGGCTACAGGGTTCCAGAATAAAACCTCAGTCATGTTCCCAGCCCACAGGGTTCCAGAACCAAGGCTCAGTCAGGTTCCCGGGGCAAAGTATTCCACAATCTAAATAGATGTCATGTTCCCAGGCCACAGTTTTCCAGAATCACGCCTCAGTCATGTTCCCAGGACACAGGGATCCAGAATCAAACTTCAGTCATGTTGCCAGGCCATAGGGTACCACCATCAAACCTCAGTCATATTCCCAGGCCACAGGTTTCCAGAATCAAACCGATTTCATGTTCCCAGGCAACAGGGTACCGGAATCCAAACCGATGTCATGTTCCCAGGCCACAGGATTCCACACTCTAACATCAGTCATCTTCCCAGGCCAATGGTTTCCAGAATCAAACCTCAGTCATATTCCCAGGCCACATGGTTACAGAATCAAACCTCAGTTGTGTTCCCAGGACACAGGGTTCCAGAATAAAACCTCAGTCATGTTCCCTGGACACAGGTTTCAGAAATAAAATCCCAGTCATGTTCCCAGGCCACAGGGTTCCACAATTAAACCTCAGTCATATTCCCAGGCCAGAGGGTTCCACAATCAAACCTCAGTTCTGTTGCCAGACCACGGTTCCACCATCAAGCCTCAGTCATGTTCCCAGGGAACAGGCTTCCAGAAACAAACCTCAGTCATGTTCCCAAGGCACAGGGTTCCAGAATCAAACCTCAGTCTTGTTCCCAGGACACAGGTGGCCAGAATCAACCTGATATCATGTTCCCTAGCCACAGTCTTCCAGAATCAAACCTCAGTCCTGTTGCCAGGCCACAGGTTTCCACCATCAAACCTCAGGCATGTTCCCAGGCCACAGGGTTCCAGAATCCACCGATGTCATGTTCCCAGGCCACAGGATTCCACACTCTAACATCAGTCATCTTCCCAGGCCAATGGTTTCCAGAATCAAACCTCAGTCATATTCCCAGGCCACATGGTTCCAGAATAAAACCTCAGTCATGTTCCCTGGACACAGGTTTCAGAAATAAACTCCCAGTCATGTTCCCAGGCCACAGGGTTCCACAATTAAACCTCAGTCATATTCCCAGGCCAGAGGGTTCCACAATCAAACCTCTGTCCTGTTGCTAGGCCACGGTTCCACCATCAAGCCTCAGTCATGTTCCCAGGAAAGACTGTTCCACAATCAAACCTAAGTCATCTTGCCAAGCCACAGGGTTCCACCATCAAGCCCCACTCATGTTGCCAGGCCACAGGGTTCCACCATCAAGCCTCACTCATGTTCCCAAGCCTGAGGGTTCCACTATCAAACCTCAATCATGTTGCCAGGCCACAGGTGTCAACCATCAAACCTCAGTCATGTTCCCAGTAAACAGGGCTCCAGAATCAAACCAATGTCAAGTTCCCACGCCACGGGGTTCCAGTATCAGGCGTCAGTCATGTTCCCCGTGCACAGGGTGCCACAATCAAACTCAGTCATGTTGCCAGGCAACAGGTTTCTGCCATCACACCTCAGTCAAGTCGCCAGGCCACAGGGTTCCAGAATCAAGCCTCAGTCATTTTGCCAGGCCATAGTGTTCCACCATCAAACCTCAGTCATCATCCCAAGCCACATGTTTCCACAATGAAACCTCAGTCATTTTCCCAGGCCAAAGGCTTCCAGAATCAAACCTCAGTCATATTCCCAGGACACATGGTTCCAGAATCAAACCTGAGTCATGTTCGCAGGCCACAGGTTTCAGCAATCAAACCTCAGTCATGTTCCCAGGACACAGGTGTCCAGAATCAAACCTCAGTCATGTTCCCAGGGAACAGGTTTCCAGAAACAAACCTCAGTCATGTTCCCAAGGCACAGGGTTCCAGAATCAAACCTCAGTCTTGTTCCCATGACACAGGTTTCCAGAATCAACCCGATATCATGTTCCCTAGCCACAGTCTTCCAGAATCAAACCTCAGTCATGTTGCCAGGCCACAGGTTTCCACCATCAAACCTCAGGCATGTTCCCAGGCCACAGGGTTCCAGAATCCACCGTTGTCATTTTCCCAGGCCGCAAGATTCCAGAATCAATCCTCAGTTATGTTCCCAGGCTACAGGGTTCCAGAATAAAACCTCAGTCATGTTCCCAGTCCACAGGATTCCAGAACCGAGGCTCAGTCATGTTCCCGGAGCACAGTATTCCACAATCTAAACAGATGTCATGTTCCCAGGCCTCAGGGTTCCAGAATCCACCGATGTCATGTTCCCAGGCCACAGGGTTCAAGAATCAATCCTCATTTATGTTCCCAGGCTACAGGGTTCCAGAATAAAACCTCAGTCATGTTCCCAGCCCACAGGGTTCCAGAACCAAAGCTCAGTCAGGTTCCCGGGGCACAGTATTCCACAATCTAAATAGATGTCATGTTCCCAGGCCACAGTTTTCCAGAATCACGCCTCAGTCATGTTCCCAGGCCACAGGGATCCAGAATCAAACTTCAGTCATGTTGCCAGGCCATAGGGTACCACCATTAATCCTCAGTCATATTCCCAGGCCACAGGTTTCCAGAATCAAACCGATTTCATGTTCCCAGGCAACAGGGTACCGGAATCCAAACCGATGTCATGTTCCCAGGCCACAGGATTCCACACTCTAAGATCAGTCATCTTCCCAGGCCAATGGTTTCCAGAATCAAACCTCAGTCATATTCCCAGGCCACATGGTTCCAGAATCAAACCTCAGTTGTGTTCCCAGGACACAGGGTTCCAGAATAAACCCTCAGTCATGTTCCCTTGACACAGGTTTCAGAAATAAACTCCCAGTCATGTTCCCAGGCCACAGGGTTCCACAATTAAACCTCAGTCATATTCCCAGGCCAGAGGGTTCCACAATCAAACCTCAGTTCTGTTGCCAGACCACGGTTCCACCATCAAGCCTCAGTCATGTTCCCAGGGAACAGGCTTCCAGAAACAAACCTCAGTCATGTTCCCAAGGCACAGGGTTCCAGAATCAAACCTCAGTCTTGTTCCCAGGACACAGGTGGCCAGTATCAACCCGATCTCATGTTCCCTAGCCACAGTCTTCCAGAATCAAACCTCAGTCCTGTTGCCAGGCCACAGGTTTCCACCATCAAACCTCAGGCATGTTCCCAGGCCACAGGGTTCCAGAATCCACCGATGTCATGTTCCCAGGCCACAGGATTCCACACTCTAACGTCAGTCATCTTCCCAGGCCAATGGTTTCCAGAATCAAACCTCAGTCATAGTCCCAGGCCACATGGTTCCAGAATAAAACCTCAGTCATGTTCCCTGGACACAGGTTTCAGAAATAAACTCCCAGTCATGTTCCCAGGCCACAGGGTTCCACAATGAAACCTCAGTCATATTCCCAGGCCAGAGGGTTCCACAATCAAACCTCTGTCCTGTTGCTAGGCCACGGGTCCACCATCAAGCCTCAGTCATGTTCCCAGGAAAGACTGTTCCACAATCAAACCTAAGTCATCTTGCCAAGCCACAGGGTTCCACCATCAAGCCTCACTCATGTTGCCAGGCCACAGGGTTCCACCATCAAGCCTCACTCATGTTCCCAAGCCTGAGGGTTCCACTATCAAACCTCAATCATGTTGCCAGGCCACAGGTGTCAACCATCAAACCTCAGTCATGTTCCCAGTAAACAGGGCTCCAGAATCAAACCAATGTCAAGTTCCCACGCCACGGGGTTCCAGTATCAGGCCTCAGTCATGTTCCCCGTGCACAGGGTGCCACAATCAAACTCAGTCATGTTGCCAGGCCACAGGTTTCTGCCATCACACCTCAGTCAAGTTGCCAGGCCACAGGGTTCCAGAATCAAGCCTCAGTCATTTTGCCAGGCCATAGTGTTCCACCATCAAACCTCAGTCATCATCCCAAGCCACATGTTTCCACAATGAAACCTCAGTCATTTTCCCAGGCCAAAGGCTTCCAGAATCAAACCTCAGTCATATTCCCAGGACACATGGTTCCAGAATCAAACCTGAGTCATGTTCGCAGGCCACACGTTTCAGCAATCAAACCTCAGTCATGTTCCCAGGACACAGGTGTCCAGAATCAAACCTCAGTCATGTTCCCAGGGAACAGGTTTCCAGAAACAAACCTCAGTCATGTTCCCAAGGCACAGGGTTCCAGAATCAAACCTCAGTCTTGTTCCCAGGACACAGGTTTCCAGAATCAACCCGATATCATGTTCCCTAGCCACAGTCTTCCAGAATCAAACCTCAGTCATGTTGCCAGGCCACAGGTTTCCACCATCAAACCTCAGGCATGTTCCCAGGCCACAGAGTTCCAGAATCAAACCGTTCTTATGTTCCCAGGCCACAGGGTTCCAAAATCCACCGTTGTCATTTTCCCAGGCCACAAGATTCCAGAATCAATCCTCAGTTATGTTCCCAGGCTACAGGGTTCCAGAATAAAACCTCAGTCATGTTCCCAGTCCACAGGGTTCCAGAACCGAGGCTCAGTCAGGTTCCCGGGGCACAGTATTCCACAATCTAAACAGACGTCATGTTCCCAGGCCTCAGGGTTCCAGAATCCACCGATGTCATGTTCCCAGGCCACAGGGTTCCAGAATCAATCCTCAGTTATATTCCCAGGCTACAGGGTTCCAGAATAAAACCTCAGTCATGTTCCCAGTCCACGGGGTTCCAGAACCAAGCCTCAGTCAGGTTCCCGGGGCACAGTATTCCACAATCTAAATAGATGTCATGTTCCCAGGCCACAGTTTTCCAGAATCACGCCTCAGTCACGTTCCCAGGCCACAGGGATCCAGAATCAAACTTCAGTCATGTTGCCAGGCCATAGAGTACCACCATCAAACCTCAGTCATATTCCCAGGCCACAGGTTTCCAGAATCAAACCGATTTCATGTTCCCAGGCAACAGGGCACCGGAATCCAAACCGATGTCATGTTCCCAGGCCACAGGATTCCACACTCTAACATCAGTCATCTTCCCAGGCCAATGGTTTCCAGAATCAAACCTCAGTCATATTCCCAGGCCACATGGTTCCAGAATCAAACCTCAGTTGTGTTCCCAGGACACAGGGTTCCAGAATAAACCCTCAGTCATGTTCCCTTGACACAGGTTTCAGAAATAAACTCCCAGTCATGTTCCCAGGCCACAGGGTTCCACAATTAAACCTCAGTCATATTCCCAGGCCAGAGGGTTCCACAATCAAACCTCAGTTCTGTTGCCAGACCACGGTTCCACCATCAAGCCTCAGTCATGTTCCCAGGGAACAGGCTTCCAGAAACAAACCTCAGTCATGTTCCCAAGGCACAGGGTTCCAGAATCAAACCTCAGTCTTGTTCCCAGGACACAGGTTGCCAGAATCAACCCGATATCATGTTCCCTAGCCACAGTCTTCCAGAATCAAACCTCAGTCCTGTTGCCAGGCCACAGGTTTCCACCATCAAACCTCAGGCATGTTCCCAGACCACAGGGTTCCAGAATCCACCGATGTCATGTTCCCAGGCCACAGGATTCCACACTCTAACATCAGTCATCTTCCCAGGCCAATGGTTTCCAGAATCAAACCTCAGTCATATTCCCAGGCCACATGGTTCCAGAATAAAACCTCAGTCATGTTCCCTGGACACAGGTTTCAGAAATAAACTCCCAGTCATGTTCCCAGTCCACAGGGTTCCACAATGAAACCTCAGTCATATTCCCAGGCCAGAGGGTTCCACAATCAAACCTCTGTCCTGTTGCTAGGCCACGGTTCCACCATGAAGCCTCAGTCATGTTCCCAGGAAAGACTGTTCCACAATCAAACCTAAGTCATCTTGCCAAGCCACAAGGTTCCACCATCAAGCCTCACTCATGTTGCCAGGCCACAGGGTTCCACCATCAAGCCTCACTCATTTTCCCAAGCCTGAGGGTTCCACTATCAAACCTCAATCATGTTGCCAGGCCACAGGTGTCAACCATCAAACCTCAGTCATGTTCCCAGTAAACAGGGCTCCAGAATCAAACCAATGTCAAGTTCCCACGCCACGGGGTTCCAGTATCAGGCCTCAGTCATGTTCCCCGTGCACAGGGTGCCACAATCAAACTCAGTCAAGTTGCCAGGCCACAGGGTTCCAGAATCAAGCCTCAGTCATTTTGCCAGGCCATAGTGTTCCACCATCAAACCTCAGTCATCATCCCAAGCCACATGTTTCCACAATGAAACCTCAGTCATTTTCCCAGGCCAAAGGCTTCCAGAATCAAACCTCAGTCATATTCCCAGGACACATGGTTCCAGAATCAAACCTGAGTCATGTTCGCAGGCCACAGGTTTCAGCAATCAAACCTCAGTCATGTTCCCAGGACACAGGTGTCCAGAATCAAACCTCAGTCATGTTCCCAGGGAACAGGTTTCCAGAAACAAACCTCAGTCATGTTCCCAAGGCACAGGGTTCCAGAATCAAACCTCAGTCTTGTTCCCAGGACACAGGTTTCCAGAATCAACCCGATATCATGTTCCCTAGCCACAGTCTTCCAGAATCAAACCTCAGTCATGTTGCCAGGCCACAGGTTTCCACCATCAAACCTCAGGCATGTTCCCAGGCCACAGGGTTCCAGAATCAAACCGTTCTCATGTTCCCAGGCCACAGGGTTCCAGAATCCACCGTTGTCATTTTCCCAGGCCACAAGATTGCAGAATCAATCCTCAGTTATGTTCCCAGGCTACAGGGTTCCAGAATAAAACCTCAGTCATGTTCCCAGTCCACAGGGTTCCAGAACCGAGGCTCAGTCAGGTTCCCGGGGCACAGTATTCCACAATCTAAACAGATGTCATGTTCCCAGGCCTCAGGGTTCCAGAATCCACCGATGTCATGTTCCCAGGCCACAGGGTTCCACAATTAAACCTCAGTCATATTCCCAGGCCAGAGGGTTCCACAATCAAACCTCAGTTCTGTTGCCAGACCACAGTTCCACCATCAAACCTCAGTCATGTTCCCAGGGAACAGGCTTCCAGAAACAAACCTCAGTCATGTTCCCAAGGCACAGGGTTCCAGAATCAAACCTCAGTCTTGTTCCCAGGACACAGGTTGCCAGAATCAACCCGATCTCATGTTCCCTAGCTACAGTCTTCCAGAATCAAACCTCAGTCCTGTTGCCAGGCCACAGGTTTCCACCATCAAACCTCAGGCATGTTCCCAGGCCACAGGGTTCCAGAATCCACCAATGTCATGTTCCCAGGCCACAGGATTCCACACTCTAACATCAGTCATCTTCCCAGGCCAATGGTTTCCAGAATCAAACCTCAGTCATATTCCCAGGCCACATGGTTCCAGAATAAAACCTCAGTCTTGTTCCCTGGACACAGGTTTCAGAAATAAACTCCCAGTCATGTTCCCAGGCCACAGGGTTCCACAATGAAACATCAGTCATATTCCCAGGCCAGAGGATTCCACAATCAAACCTCTGTCCTGTTGCTAGGCCACGGTTCCACCATCAAGCCTCAGTCATGTTCCCAGGAAAGACTGTTCCACAATCAAACCTAAGTCATCTTGCCAAGCCACAGGGTTCCACCATCAAGCCTCACTCATGTTGCCAGGCCACAGGGTTCCACCATCAAGCCTCACTCATGTTCCCAAGCCTGAGGGTTCCACTATCAAACCTCAATCATGTTGCCAGGCCACAGGTGTCAACCATCAAACCTCAGTCATGTTCCCAGTAAACAGGGCTCCAGAATCAAACCAATGTCAAGTTCCCACGCCACGGGGTTCCAGTATCAGGCTTCAGTCATGTTCCCCGTGCACAGGGTGCCACAATCAAACTCAGTCATGTTGCCAGGCCACAGGTTTCTGCCATCACACCTCAGTCAAGTTGCCAGGCCACAGGGTTCCAGAATCAAGCCTCAGTCATTTTGCCAGGCCATAGTGTTCCACCATCAAACCTCAGTCATCATCCCAAGCCACATGTTTCCACAATGAAACCTCAGTCATTTTCCCAGGCCAAAGGCTTCCAGAATCAAACCTCAGTCATATTCCCAGGACACATGGTTCCAGAATCAAACCTGAGTCATGTTCGCAGGCCACAGGTTTCAGCAATCAAACCTCAGTCCTGTTCCCAGGACACAGGTGTCCAGAATCAAACCTCAGTCATGTTCCCAAGGCACAGGGTTCCAGAATCAAACCTCAGTCTTGTTCCCAGGACACAGGTTTCCAGAATCAACCCGATATCATGTTCCCTAGCCACAGTCTTCCAGAATCAAACCTCAGTCATGTTGCCAGGCCACAGGTTTCCACCATCAAACCTCAGGCATGTTCCCAGGCCACAGGGTTCCAGAATCAAACCGTTCTCATGTTCCCAGGCCACAGGGTTCCAGAATCCACCGTTGTCATTTTGCCAGGCCACAAGATTGCAGAATCAATCCTCAGTTATGTTCCCAGGCTACAGGGTTCCAGAAAAAAACCTCAGTCATGTTCCCAGTCCACAGGGTTCCAGAACCGAGGCTCAGTCAGGTTCCCGGGGCACAGTATTCCACAATCTAAACAGATGTCATGTTCCCAGGCCTCAGGGTTCCAGAATCCACCGATGTCATGTTCCCAGGCCACAGGGTTCCACAATTAAACCTCAGTCATATTCCCAGGCCAGAGGGTTCCACAATCAAACCTCAGTTCTGTTGCCAGACCACGGTTCCACCATCAAGCCTCAGTCATGTTCCCAGGGAACAGGCTTCCAGAAACAAACCTCAGTCATGTTCCCAAGGCACAGGGTTCCAGAATCAAACCTCAGTCTTGTTCCCAGGACACAGGTTGCCAGAATCAACCCGATCTCATGTTCCCTAGCCACAGTCTTCCAGAATCAAACCTCAGTCCTGTTGCCAGGCCACAGGTTTCCACCATCAAACCTCAGGCATGTTCCCAGGCCACAGGGTTCCAGAATCCACCAATGTCATGTTCCCAGGCCACAGGATTCCACACTCTAACATCAGTCATCTTCCCAGGCCAACGGTTTCCAGAATCAAACCTCAGTCATATTCCCAGGCCACATGGTTCCAGAATAAAACCTCAGTCTTGTTCCCTGGACACAGGTTTCAGAAATAAACTCCCAGTCATGTTCCCAGGCCACAGGGTTCCACAATGAAACCTCAGTCATATTCACAGGCCAGAGGGTTCCACAATCAAACCTCTGTCCTGTTGCTAGGCCACGGTTCCACCATCAAGCCTCAGTCATGTTCCCAGGAAAGACTGTTCCACAATCAAACCTAAGTCATCTTGCCAAGCCACAGGGTTCCACCATCAAGCCTCACTCATGTTCCCAAGCCTGAGGGTTCCACTATCAAACCTCAATCATGTTGCCAGGCCACAGGTGTCAACCATCAAACCTCAGTCATGTTCCCAGTAAACAGGGCTCCAGAATCAAACCAATGTCAAGTTCCCACGCCACGGGGTTCCAGTATCAGGCCTCAGTCATGTTCCCCGTGCACAGGGTGCCACAATCAAACTCAGTCATGTTGCCAGGCCACAGGTTTCTGCCATCACACCTCAGTCAAGTTGCCAGGCCACAGGGTTCCAGAATCAAGCCTCAGTCATTTTGCCAGGCCATAGTGTTCCACCATCAAACCTCAGTCATCATCCCAAGCCACATGTTTCCACAATGAAACCTCAGTCATTTTCCCAGGCCAAAGGCTTCCAGAATCAAACCTCAGTCATATTCCCAGGACACATGGTTCCAGAATCAAACCTGAGTCATGTTCGCAGGCCACAGGTTTCAGCAATCAAACCTCAGTCATGTTCCCAGGACACAGGTGTCCAGAATCAAACCTCAGTCATGTTCCCAGGGAACAGGTTTCCAGAAACAAACCTCAGTCATGTTCCCAAGGCACAGGGTTCCAGAATCAAACCTCAGTCTTGTTCCCAGGACACAGGTTTCCAGAATCAACCCGATATCATGTTCCCTAGCCACAGTCTTCCAGAATCAAACCTCAGTCATGTTGCCAGGCCACAGGTTTCCACCATCAAACCTCAGGCATGTTCCCAGGCCACAGAGTTCCAGAATCAAACCGTTCTCATGTTGCCAGGCCACAGGGTTCCAGAATCCACCGTTGTCATTTTCCCAGGCCACAAGATTCCAGAATCAATCCTCAGTTATGTTCCCAGGCTACAGGGTTCCAGAATAAAACCTCAGTCATGTTCCCAGTCCACAGGGTTCCAGAACCGAGGCTCAGTCAGGTTCCCGGGGCACAGTATTCCACAATCTAAACAGACGTCATGTTCCCAGGCCTCAGGGTTCCAGAATCCACCGATGTCATGTTCCCAGGCCACAGGGTTCCAGAATCAATCCTCAGTTATGTTCCCAGGCTGCAGGGTTCCAGAATAAAACCTCAGTCATTTTCCCAGTCCACAGGGTTCCAGAACCAAGGCTCAGTCAGGTTCCCGGGGCACAGTATTCCACAATCTAAATAGATGTCATGTTCCCAGGCCACAGTTTTCCAGAATCACGCCTCAGTCACGTTCCCAGGCCACAGGGATCCAGAATCAAACTTCAGTCATGTTGCCAGGCCATAGGGTACCACCATCAAACCTCAGTCATATTCCCAGGCCACAGGTTTCCAGAATCAAACCGATTTCATGTTCCCAGGCAACAGGGTACCGGAATCCAAACCGATGTCATGTTCCCAGGCCACAGGATTCCACACTCTAACATCAGTCATCTTCCCAGGCCAATGGTTTCCAGAATCAAACCTCAGTCATATTCCCAGGCCACATGGTTCCAGAATCAAACCTCAGTTGTGTTCCCAGGACACAGGGTTCCAGAATAAACCCTCAGTCATGTTCCCTTGACACAGGTTTCAGAAATAAACTCCCAGTCATGTTCCCAGGCCACAGGGTTCCACAATTAAACCTCAGTCATATTCCCAGGCCAGAGGGTTCCACAATCAAACCTCAGTTCTGTTGCCAGACCACGGTTCCACCATCAAGCCTCAGTCATGTTCCCAGGGAACAGGCTTCCAGAAACAAACCTCAGTCATGTTCCCAAGGCACAGGGTTCCAGAATCAAACCTCAGTCTTGTTCCCAGTACACAGGTTGCCAGAATCAACCCGATATCATGTTCCCTAGCCACAGTCTTCCAGAATCAAACCTCAGTCCTGTTGCCAGGCCACAGGTTTCCACCATCAAACCTCAGGCATGTTCCCAGGCCACAGGGTTCCAGAATCCACCGATGTCATGTTCCCAGGCCACAGGATTCCACACTCTAACGTCAGTCATCTTCCCAGGCCAATGGTTTCCAGAATCAAACCTCAGTCATATTCCCAGGCCACATGGTTCCAGAATAAAACCTCAGTCATGTTCCCTGGACACAGGTTTCAGAAATAAACTCCCAGTCATGTTCCCAGGCCACATTGTTCCACAAGGAAACCTCAGTCATATTCCCAGGCCAGAGGGTTCCACAATCAAACCTCTGTCCTGTTGCTAGGCCACGGTTCCACCATCAAGCCTCAGTCATGTTCCCAGGAAAGACTGTTCCACAATCAAACCTAAGTCATCTTGCCAAGCCACAGGGTTCCACCATCAAGCCTCACTCATGTTGCCAGGCCACAGGGTTCCACCATCAAGCCTCACTCATGTTCCCAAGCCTGAGGGTTCCACTATCAAACCTCAATCATGTTGCCAGGCCACAGGTGTCAACCATCAAACCTCAGTCATGTTCCCAGTAAACAGGGCTCCAGAATCAAACCAATGTCAAGTTCCCACGCCACGGGGTTCCAGTATCAGGCCTCAGTCATGTTCCCCGTGCACAGGGTGCCACAATCAAACTCAGTCATGTTGCCAGGCCACAGGTTTCTGCCATCACACCTCAGTCAAGTTGCCAGGCCACAGGGTTCCAGAATCAAGCCTCAGTCATTTTGCCAGGCCATAGTGTTCCACCATCAAACCTCAGTCATCAACCCAAGCCACATGTTTCCACAATGAAACCTCAGTCATTTTCCCAGGCCAAAGGCTTCCAGAATCAAACCTCAGTCATATTCCCAGGACACATGGTTCCAGAATCAAACCTGAGTCATGTTCGCAGGCCACAGGTTTCAGCAATCAAACCTCAGTCATGTTCCCAGGACACAGGTGTCCAGAGTCAAACCTCAGTCATGTTCCCAGGGAACAGGTTTCCAGAAACAAACCTCAGTCATGTTCCCAAGGCACAGGGTTCCAGAATCAAACCTCAGTCTTGTTCCCAGGACACAGGTTTCCAGAATCAACCCGATATCATGTTTCCTAGCCAAAGTCTTCCAGAATCAAACCTCAGTCATGTTGCCAGGCCACAGGTTTCCACCATCAAACCTCAGGCATGTTCCCAGGCCACAGGGTTCCAGAATCCACCGATGTCATGTTCCCAGGCCACAGGATGCCACAATCTAACATCAGTCATGTTCCCAGGCCAAAGGTTTCCCGAATCAAACCTCAGTCATATTCCCAGGCCACATGGTTCCACAATCAAACCTCAGTCATGTTCTCAGGACACAGGGTTCCAGAATAAAACCTCAGTCATATTCCCTGGACACAGGTTTCAAAAATAAACCCCAGTCATGTTCCCAGGTCCCAGGGTTCCAGAATCAAGCCTCACTCATATTCCCAGGCCAGAGGGTTCCACAATCAAACCTCAGTCCTGTTGCCAGGCCACGGTTCCACCATCAAGCCTCAGTCATGTTCCCAAGCCGGAGGGTTCCACAATCAAACCTCTGTCATTTTGCCAGGCCACAGGGTTCCCCCATGAAACCTCAGTCATGTTACCAGTCCACAGGTTTCTGCTATCAAATCAGAGTCAAGTTCCCAGGCCACAGGTTTTCAGAATCAAGACTCAGTCATGTTGCCAGGCCACAGGGAACCACCATCACACCTCAGTCATGTTCCCAGGCCACAGGCTTCCTCTATCAAACCTCAGTCATGTTCGCAGGCAACAGGATTCCACAATCTAACATCAGTCATGTTCCCAGACCAGTGGTTTCCAGAATCAAACCTCAATCATGTTCCCAGGACACAGGGTTCCAGAATCAATACTCAGTTATTTTCCCAGGCTACACGGTTCCAGAATAAAAGCTCAGTCATGTTGCGTGGACACAGGTTTCAAAAATAAAACCCCAGTAATGTTCCCAGGCCACAGGGTTACAGAATCAAACCGATTTCATTTTCCCAGGCAACAGGGTACCAGAATCCAAACCGATGTCATGTTCCCAGGCCACAGGATGCCACAATCTAGCATCAGTCATCTTCCCATGCCAAAGGGTTCCAGAATCCAACCGGTGTCATATTCCCAGGCCACAGGGTTCCAGAATAAATCCTCAGTTATATTCCCAGGCTACAGGGTTCCAGAATTAACCTCAGTCATATTCCCGGTCCACAGGGTTCAGGAACCAAGCCTCAGTCAGGTTCCCAGGGCACAGTATTCCACAATCTAAACAGATGTCATGTTCCCAGGCCACAGTTTTCCAGAATCACGCCTCAGTCATGTTCCCAGGCCACAGGGATCCAGAATCAAACCTCAGTCACGTTGCCAGACCACAGGTTTCCAGAATCAAACCGATTTCATTTTCCCAGGCAACAGGGTACCAGAATCCAAACCGATGTCATGTTCCCAGGCCACAGGATGCCACAATCTAGCATCAGTCATGTTCCCAGGCCAATGGTTTCCGGAAACAAACCTCAGTCATATTCCCAGGCCACATGGTTCCACAATCAAACCTCAGTCATATTCCCAGGAAATAGGGTTCCA
The DNA here is from genome assembly GCF_965194825.1 of Balaenoptera physalus. NCBI lineage: Eukaryota > Metazoa > Chordata > Mammalia > Artiodactyla > Balaenopteridae > Balaenoptera > Balaenoptera physalus. Next base: position 115,344 of record NW_028125029.1, read on the forward strand.
CAATTAAACCTCAGTCATATTCCCAGGCCAGAGGGTTCCACAATCAATCCTAAGTCATCTTGCCAGGCCACAGTATTCCACCATCAAACCTCAGTCCTGTTGCCAGGCCATAGGCTTCCACAATCAAGCCTCAGTCATGTTCCCAAGGCTGAGGGTTCCACAATCAAACCTCTGTCACGTTGCCAGGCCACAGGGTTCCCCCATCAAACCTCAGTCATGTTGCCAGTCCACAGGTTTCTGCGATCAAACCAGAGTTGAGTTCCCAGGCCACAGGGTTCCAGAATCAAGCCACAGTCATGTTGCCAGGCCACAGGGTACAACCATCAAACCTCAGTCATGTTCCCAGGCCACAGGGTTCCTCTATCAGAACTCAGTCATGTTCCCAGGGCACAGGATTCCACAATCTAAGATCAGTCATGTTCCCAGACCAATGGTTTCCAGAATTAAACCTCAATCATTTTCCCAGGACACAGGGTTCTAGAATCAAACCAATGTCAAGTTCCCAGGCCATGAGTTTCCAGGACCAGGCCACAGTCATGTTTCCAGGGCACAGGGTCCAACAATCAAACCTTAGTCATGTTGCCTGTCCACAAGTTTCTGCCATCAAACCTCAGTCAAGTTCCCAGGCCACAGGGTTCCAGAATCAAGGCTCAGTCTTTTTGCCAGGCCAGAGTGTTCCACCATCAAACCTCAGTCATGTTTCCAGGCCACATGTTTCCACAATCAAACCTCAGTCATGTTCCCAGGACACAGGTGTCCAAAATCAAACCTCAGTCATGTTCCCAGGGAACAGGCTTCCAGAAACAAACCTCAGTCATGTTCCCAGGGCACAGGTTTCCAGAATCAACCCGATATCATGTTCCCTGGCCACACTCTTCCAGAATCAAACGTCAGTCATTTTGCCAGGCCACAGGTTTCCACCCTCAAACCTCAGACATGTTCCAAGGCCACAGCGTTCCAGAATCAAACCGTTCTTATTCTCCCAGGCCACAGGGTTTCAGAATCCACGGTTGTTATGTTCCCAGGACACAGGTTTCCAGAATCAATCTTCAGTTGTGTTCCCAGGCTACAGGATTCCAGAATAAAACCTCAGTCATGTTCCCAATCCACAGGGTTCCAGAACCAAGGCTCAGTCAGGTTCCTGGGGCACAGTATTCCACAATCTAAACAGATGTCAGGTTCCCAGGCCACAGGGTTTCAGAAACAATCCTCAGTTATGTTCCCAGCCTACAGGATTCCAGAATAAAACCTCAGTCATGTTCCCACGCCAAGGGTTCCAGAACCAAGGCTCAGTCAGGTTCCCGGTGCACAGTATTCCACAATTTAAACAGATGTCATGTTCCCAGGCCATAGTTTTCAAGAATCACACCTCAGTCATGTTCCCAGGCCACAGGGATCCAAAATCAAACCTCAGTCATGTTGCCAGGCCATAGGGTACCACCATCAACCCTCAGTCATATTCCCAGGCCACAGGTTTCCACAATCAAACCGATTTCATGTTCCCAGGCAACAGGGTACCAGAATCCAAACCGATGTCATGTTCCCAGGCCACAGGATTCCACACTCTAACATCAGTCTTGTTCCCAGGCCCATGGTTTCCAGAATCAAACCTCAGATATATTCCCAGGCCACATGGTTCCAGAATGAAACCTAAGACGTGTTCCCAGGACACAGGTTTCTAGAATAAAACCTCAGTCCAGTTCCCTGGACACAGGATTCAGAAATAAAATCCCAGTCATATCCCCAGGCCACAGGGTTCCACAATCAAACCTCAGTCCTGTTGCCAGACCACAGTTCCACCATCAAGCCTAAGTCATGTTCCCAGGCCAGAGTGTTCCACAATCAAACCTAAGTCATCTTGCCAAGACATAGGTTTCCACCATCAAACCTCAGTCATGTTACTAGGGCACAGGGTTCCACCATCAAGCCTCACTCATGTTCCCAAGCATGAGGGTTCCACTATCAAACCTCAATCATGTTGCCAGGCCACAGGGTTCAACCATCAATTCTCAGTCATGTTCCCAGTAAACAGGGCTCCAGAATCAAACCAATGTCATGTTGCCACGCCACGGGGTTCCAGTATCAGGCCTCAGTCATGTTCCCGGTGCACACGGTTCCACAATCAAACCTCAGTCATGTTGCCAGTCCTCAGGTATCTGCCATCAAACCTCAGTCAAGTTGCCAGGCCACAGGTTTCCAGAATCAAGCCTCAGTCATTTTGCGAGGCAAGAGTGTTGCACTATCAAACCTCAGTCATGATCCCAGGCCACATGTTTCCACACTGAAACCTCAGTCATGTTGCCAGGCCATAGGGTTCCAGAATAAAACCTCAGTCATGTTCCCAGTCCACAGGGTTCCAGAAACGAGGCTCAGTCAGGTTCCCGGGGCACAGTATTCCACAATCTAAACAGATGTCATGTTCCCAGGCCTCAGGGTTCGAGAATCCACCGATGTCATGTTCCCAGGCCACAGGGTTCCAGAATCAATCCTCAGTTATGTTCCCAGGCTACAGGGTTCCGGAATAAAACCTCAGTCATGTTCCCAGCCCACAGGGTTCCAGAACCAAGGCTTAGTCAGGTTCCCGGGGCACAGTATTCCACAATCTAAATAGATGTCATGTTCCCAGGCCACAGTTTTCCAGAATCACGCCTCAGTCACGTTCCCAGGCCACAGGGATCCAGAAACAAACTTCAGTCATGTTGCCAGGCCATAGGGTACCACCATCAAACCTCAGTCATATTCCCAGGCCACAGGTTTCCAGAATCAAACCGATTTCATGTTCCCAGGCAACAGGGTACCGGAATCCAAACCGATGTCATGTTCCCAGGCCACAGGATTCCACACTCTAACATCAGTCATCTTACCAGGCCAATGGTTTCCAGAATCAAACCTCAGTCATATTCCCAGGCCACATGGTTCCAGAATCAAACCTCAGTCATGTTCCCTGGACACAGGTTTCAGAAATAAACTCCCAGTCATGTTCCCAGGCCACAGGGTTCCACAATGAAACCTCAGTCATATTCCCAGGCCAGAGGGTTCCACAATCAAACCTCTGTCCTGTTGCTAGGCCACGGTTCCACCATCAAGCCTCAGTCATGTTACCAGGAAAGACTGTTCCACAATCAAACCTAAGTCATCTTGCCAGGCCACAGGGTTCCACCATCAAGCCTCACTCATGTTGCCAGGCCACAGGGTTCCACCATCAAGCCTCACTCATGTTCCCAAGCCTGAGGGTTCCACTATCAAACCTCAATCATGTTGCCAGGCCACAGGTGTCAACCATCAAACCTCAGTCATGTTCCCAGTAAACAGGGCTCCAGAATCAAACCAATGTCAAGTTCCCACGCCACGGGGTTCCAGTATCAGGCCTCAGTCATGTTCCCCGTGCACAGGGTGCCACAATCAAACTCAGTCATGTTGCCAGGCCACAGGTTTCTGCCATCACACCTCAGTCAAGTTGCCAGGCCACAGGGTTCCAGAATCAAGCCTCAGTCATTTTGCCAGGCCATAGTGTTCCACCATCAAACCTCAGTCATCATCCCAAGCCACATGTTTCCACAATGAAACCTCAGTCATTTTCCCAGGCCAAAGGCTTCCAGAATCAAACCTCAGTCTTGTTCCCATGACACAGGTTTCCAGAATCAACCCGATATCATGTTCCCTAGCCACAGTCTTCCAGAATCAAACCTCAGTCATGTTGCCAGGCCACAGGTTTCCACCATCAAACCTCAGGCATGTTCCCAGGCCACAGGGTCCCAGAATCAAACCGTTCTCATGTTCCCAGGCCACAGGGTTCCAGAATCCACCGTTGTCATTTTCCCAGGCCACAAGATTGCAGAATCAATCCTCAGTTATGTTCCCAGGCTACAGGGTTCCAGAAAAAAACCTCAGTCATGTTCCCAGTCCACAGGGTTCCAGAACCGAGGCTCAGTCAGGTTCCCGGGGCACAGTATTCCACAATCTAAACAGATGTCATGTTCCCAGGCCTCAGGGTTCCAGAATCCACCGATGTCATGTTCCCAGGCCACAGGGTTCCACAATTAAACCTCAGTCATATTCCCAGGCCAGAGGGTTCCACAATCAAACCTCAGTTCTGTTGCCAGACCACGGTTCCACCATCAAGCCTCAGTCATGTTCCCAGGGAACAGGCTTCCAGAAACAAACCTCAGTCATGTTCCCAAGGCACAGGGTTCCAGAATCAAACCTCAGTCTTGTTCCCAGGACACAGGTTGCCAGAATCAACCCGATCTCATGTTCCCTAGCCACAGTCTTCCAGAATCAAACCTCAGTCCTGTTGCCAGGCCACAGGTTTCCACCATCAAACCTCAGGCATGTTCCCAGGCCACAGGGTTCCAGAATCCACCAATGTCATGTTCCCAGGCCACAGGATTCCACACTCTAACATCAGTCATCTTCCCAGGCCAACGGTTTCCAGAATCAAACCTCAGTCATATTCCCAGGCCACATGGTTCCAGAATAAAACCTCAGTCTTGTTCCCTGGACACAGGTTTCAGAAATAAACTCCCAGTCATGTTCCCAGGCCACAGGGTTCCACAATGAAACCTCAGTCATATTCACAGGCCAGAGGGTTCCACAATCAAACCTCTGTCCTGTTGCTAGGCCACGGTTCCACCATCAAGCCTCAGTCATGTTCCCAGGAAAGACTGTTCCACAATCAAACCTAAGTCATCTTGCCAAGCCACAGGGTTCCACCATCAAGCCTCACTCATGTTCCCAAGCCTGAGGGTTCCACTATCAAACCTCAATCATGTTGCCAGGCCACAGGTGTCAACCATCAAACCTCAGTCATGTTCCCAGTAAACAGGGCTCCAGAATCAAACCAATGTCAAGTTCCCACGCCACGGGGTTCCAGTATCAGGCCTCAGTCATGTTCCCCGTGCACAGGGTGCCACAATCAAACTCAGTCATGTTGCCAGGCCACAGGTTTCTGCCATCACACCTCAGTCAAGTTGCCAGGCCACAGGGTTCCAGAATCAAGCCTCAGTCATTTTGCCAGGCCATAGTGTTCCACCATCAAACCTCAGTCATCATCCCAAGCCACATGTTTCCACAATGAAACCTCAGTCATTTTCCCAGGCCAAAGGCTTCCAGAATCAAACCTCAGTCATATTCCCAGGACACATGGTTCCAGAATCAAACCTGAGTCATGTTCGCAGGCCACAGGTTTCAGCAATCAAACCTCAGTCATGTTCCCAGGACACAGGTGTCCAGAATCAAACCTCAGTCATGTTCCCAGGGAACAGGTTTCCAGAAACAAACCTCAGTCATGTTCCCAAGGCACAGGGTTCCAGAATCAAACCTCAGTCTTGTTCCCAGGACACAGGTTTCCAGAATCAACCCGATATCATGTTCCCTAGCCACAGTCTTCCAGAATCAAACCTCAGTCATGTTGCCAGGCCACAGGTTTCCAACATCAAACCTCAGGCATGTTCCCAGGCCACAGAGTTCCAGAATCAAACCGTTCTCATGTTGCCAGGCCACAGGGTTCCAGAATCCACCGTTGTCATTTTCCCAGGCCACAAGATTCCAGAATCAATCCTCAGTTATGTTCCCAGGCTACAGGGTTCCAGAATAAAACCTCAGTCATGTTCCCAGTCCACAGGGTTCCAGAACCGAGGCTCAGTCAGGTTCCCGGGGCACAGTATTCCACAATCTAAACAGACGTCATGTTCCCAGGCCTCAGGGTTCCAGAATCCACCGATGTCATGTTCCCAGGCCACAGGGTTCCAGAATCAATCCTCAGTTATGTTCCCAGGCTGCAGGGTTCCAGAATAAAACCTCAGTCATTTTCCCAGTCCACAGGGTTCCAGAACCAAGGCTCAGTCAGGTTCCCGGGGCACAGTATTCCACAATCTAAATAGATGTCATGTTCCCAGGCCACAGTTTTCCAGAATCACGCCTCAGTCACGTTCCCAGGCCACAGGGATCCAGAATCAAACTTCAGTCATGTTGCCAGGCCATAGGGTACCACCATCAAACCTCAGTCATATTCCCAGGCCACAGGTTTCCAGAATCAAACCGATTTCATGTTCCCAGGCAACAGGGTACCGGAATCCAAACCGATGTCATGTTCCCAGGCCACAGGATTCCACACTCTAACATCAGTCATCTTCCCAGGCCAATGGTTTCCAGAATCAAACCTCAGTCATATTCCCAGGCCACATGGTTCCAGAATCAAACCTCAGTTGTGTTCCCAGGACACAGGGTTCCAGAATAAACCCTCAGTCATGTTCCCTTGACACAGGTTTCAGAAATAAACTCCCAGTCATGTTCCCAGGCCACAGGGTTCCACAATTAAACCTCAGTCATATTCCCAGGCCAGAGGGTTCCACAATCAAACCTCAGTTCTGTTGCCAGACCACGGTTCCACCATCAAGCCTCAGTCATGTTCCCAGGGAACAGGCTTCCAGAAACAAACCTCAGTCATGTTCCCAAGGCACAGGGTTCCAGAATCAAACCTCAGTCTTGTTCCCAGTACACAGGTTGCCAGAATCAACCCGATATCATGTTCCCTAGCCACAGTCTTCCAGAATCAAACCTCAGTCCTGTTGCCAGGCCACAGGTTTCCACCATCAAACCTCAGGCATGTTCCCAGGCCACAGGGTTCCAGAATCCACCGATGTCATGTTCCCAGGCCACAGGATTCCACACTCTAACGTCAGTCATCTTCCCAGGCCAATGGTTTCCAGAATCAAACCTCAGTCATATTCCCAGGCCACATGGTTCCAGAATAAAACCTCAGTCATGTTCCCTGGACACAGGTTTCAGAAATAAACTCCCAGTCATGTTCCCAGGCCACATTGTTCCACAAGGAAACCTCAGTCATATTCCCAGGCCAGAGGGTTCCACAATCAAACCTCTGTCCTGTTGCTAGGCCACGGTTCCACCATCAAGCCTCAGTCATGTTCCCAGGAAAGACTGTTCCACAATCAAACCTAAGTCATCTTGCCAAGCCACAGGGTTCCACCATCAAGCCTCACTCATGTTGCCAGGCCACAGGGTTCCACCATCAAGCCTCACTCATGTTCCCAAGCCTGAGGGTTCCACTATCAAACCTCAATCATGTTGCCAGGCCACAGGTGTCAACCATCAAACCTCAGTCATGTTCCCAGTAAACAGGGCTCCAGAATCAAACCAATGTCAAGTTCCCACGCCACGGGGTTCCAGTATCAGGCCTCAGTCATGTTCCCCGTGCACAGGGTGCCACAATCAAACTCAGTCATGTTGCCAGGCCACAGGTTTCTGCCATCACACCTCAGTCAAGTTGCCAGGCCACAGGGTTCCAGAATCAAGCCTCAGTCATTTTGCCAGGCCATAGTGTTCCACCATCAAACCTCAGTCATCAACCCAAGCCACATGTTTCCACAATGAAACCTCAGTCATTTTCCCAGGCCAAAGGCTTCCAGAATCAAACCTCAGTCATATTCCCAGGACACATGGTTCCAGAATCAAACCTGAGTCATGTTCGCAGGCCACAGGTTTCAGCAATCAAACCTCAGTCATGTTCCCAGGACACAGGTGTCCAGAGTCAAACCTCAGTCATGTTCCCAGGGAACAGGTTTCCAGAAACAAACCTCAGTCATGTTCCCAAGGCACAGGGTTCCAGAATCAAACCTCAGTCTTGTTCCCAGGACACAGGTTTCCAGAATCAACCCGATATCATGTTTCCTAGCCAAAGTCTTCCAGAATCAAACCTCAGTCATGTTGCCAGGCCACAGGTTTCCACCATCAAACCTCAGGCATGTTCCCAGGACACAGGGTTCCAGAATCCACCGATGTCATGTTCCCAGGCCACAGGATGCCACAATCTAACATCAGTCATGTTCCCAGGCCAAAGGTTTCCCGAATCAAACCTCAGTCATATTCCCAGGCCACATGGTTCCACAATCAAACCTCAGTCATGTTCTCAGGACACAGGGTTCCAGAATAAAACCTCAGTCATATTCCCTGGACACAGGTTTCAAAAATAAACCCCAGTCATGTTCCCAGGTCCCAGGGTTCCAGAATCAAGCCTCACTCATATTCCCAGGCCAGAGGGTTCCACAATCAAACCTCAGTCCTGTTGCCAGGCCACGGTTCCACCATCAAGCCTCAGTCATGTTCCCAAGCCGGAGGGTTCCACAATCAAACCTCTGTCATTTTGCCAGGCCACAGGGTTCCCCCATGAAACCTCAGTCATGTTACCAGTCCACAGGTTTCTGCTATCAAATCAGAGTCAAGTTCCCAGGCCACAGGTTTTCAGAATCAAGACTCAGTCATGTTGCCAGGCCACAGGGAACCACCATCACACCTCAGTCATGTTCCCAGGCCACAGGCTTCCTCTATCAAACCTCAGTCATGTTCGCAGGCAACAGGATTCCACAATCTAACATCAGTCATGTTCCCAGACCAGTGGTTTCCAGAATCAAACCTCAATCATGTTCCCAGGACACAGGGTTCCAGAATCAATACTCAGTTATTTTCCCAGGCTACACGGTTCCAGAATAAAAGCTCAGTCATGTTGCGTGGACACAGGTTTCAAAAATAAAACCCCAGTAATGTTCCCAGGCCACAGGGTTACAGAATCAAACCGATTTCATTTTCCCAGGCAACAGGGTACCAGAATCCAAACCGATGTCATGTTCCCAGGCCACAGGATGCCACAATCTAGCATCAGTCATCTTCCCATGCCAAAGGGTTCCAGAATCCAACCGGTGTCATATTCCCAGGCCACAGGGTTCCAGAATAAATCCTCAGTTATATTCCCAGGCTACAGGGTTCCAGAATTAACCTCAGTCATATTCCCGGTCCACAGGGTTCAGGAACCAAGCCTCAGTCAGGTTCCCAGGGCACAGTATTCCACAATCTAAACAGATGTCATGTTCCCAGGCCACAGTTTTCCAGAATCACGCCTCAGTCATGTTCCCAGGCCACAGGGATCCAGAATCAAACCTCAGTCACGTTGCCAGACCACAGGTTTCCAGAATCAAACCGATTTCATTTTCCCAGGCAACAGGGTACCAGAATCCAAACCGATGTCATGTTCCCAGGCCACAGGATGCCACAATCTAGCATCAGTCATGTTCCCAGGCCAATGGTTTCCGGAAACAAACCTCAGTCATATTCCCAGGCCACATGGTTCCACAATCAAACCTCAGTCATATTCCCAGGAAATAGGGTTCCACAATTAAACCTCAGTCATATTCCCAGGCCAGAGGGTTCCACAATCAATCCTAAGTCATCTTGCCAGGCCACAGTATTCCACCATCAAACCTCAGTCCTGTTGCCAGGCCATAGGCTTCCACAATCAAGCCTCAGTCATGTTCCCAAGGCTGAGGGTTCCACAATCAAACCTCTGTCACGTTGCCAGGCCACAGGGTTCCCCCATCAAACCTCAGTCATGTTGCCAGTCCACAGGTTTCTGCGATCAAACCAGAGTTGAGTTCCCAGGCCACAGGGTTCCAGAATCAAGCCACAGTCATGTTGCCAGGCCACAGGGTACAACCATCAAACCTCAGTCATGTTCCCAGGCCACAGGGTTCCTCTATCAGAACTCAGTCATGTTCCCAGGGCACAGGATTCCACAATCTAAGATCAGTCATGTTCCCAGACCAATGGTTTCCAGAATTAAACCTCAATCATTTTCCCAGGACACAGGGTTCTAGAATCAAACCAATGTCAAGTTCCCAGGCCATGAGTTTCCAGGACCAGGCCACAGTCATGTTTCCAGGGCACAGGGTCCAACAATCAAACCTTAGTCATGTTGCCTGTCCACAAGTTTCTGCCATCAAACCTCAGTCAAGTTCCCAGGCCACAGGGTTCCAGAATCAAGGCTCAGTCTTTTTGCCAGGCCAGAGTGTTCCACCATCAAACCTCAGTCATGTTTCCAGGCCACATGTTTCCACAATCAAACCTCAGTCATGTTCCCAGGACACAGGTGTCCAAAATCAAACCTCAGTCATGTTCCCAGGGAACAGGCTTCCAGAAACAAACCTCAGTCATGTTCCCAGGGCACAGGTTTCCAGAATCAAACCGATTTCATGTTCCCAGGCAACAGGGTACCGGAATCCAAACCGATGTCATGTTCCCAGGCCACAGGATTCCACACTCTAACATCAGTCATCTTCCCAGGCCAATGGTTTCCAGAATCAAACCTCAGTCATATTCCCAGGCCACATGGTTCCAGAATCAAACCTCAGTTGTGTTCCCAGGACACAGGGTTCCAGAATAAACCCTCAGTCATGTTCCCTTGACACAGGTTTCAGAAATAAACTCCCAGTCATGTTCCCAGGCCACAGGGTTCCACAATTAAACCTCAGTCATATTCCCAGGCCAGAGGGTTCCACAATCAAACCTCAGTTCTGTTGCCAGACCACGGTTCCACCATCAAGCCTCAGTCATGTTCCCAGGGAACAGGCTTCCAGAAACAAACCTCAGTCATGTTCCCAAGGCACAGGGTTCCAGAATCAAACCTCAGTCTTGTTCCCAGTACACAGGTTGCCAGAATCAACCCGATATCATGTTCCCTAGCCACAGTCTTCCAGAATCAAACCTCAGTCCTGTTGCCAGGCCACAGGTTTCCACCATCAAACCTCAGGCATGTTCCCAGGCCACAGGGTTCCAGAATCCACCGATGTCATGTTCCCAGGCCACAGGATTCCACACTCTAACGTCAGTCATCTTCCCAGGCCAATGGTTTCCAGAATCAAACCTCAGTCATATTCCCAGGCCACATGGTTCCAGAATAAAACCTCAGTCATGTTCCCTGGACACAGGTTTCAGAAATAAACTCCCAGTCATGTTCCCAGGCCACATTGTTCCACAAGGAAACCTCAGTCATATTCCCAGGCCAGAGGGTTCCACAATCAAACCTCTGTCCTGTTGCTAGGCCACGGTTCCACCATCAAGCCTCAGTCATGTTCCCAGGAAAGACTGTTCCACAATCAAACCTAAGTCATCTTGCCAAGCCACAGGGTTCCACCATCAAGCCTCACTCATGTTGCCAGGCCACAGGGTTCCACCATCAAGCCTCACTCATGTTCCCAAGCCTGAGGGTTCCACTATCAAACCTCAATCATGTTGCCAGGCCACAGGTGTCAACCATCAAACCTCAGTCATGTTCCCAGTAAACAGGGCTCCAGAATCAAACCAATGTCAAGTTCCCACGCCACGGGGTTCCAGTATCAGGCCTCAGTCATGTTCCCCGTGCACAGGGTGCCACAATCAAACTCAGTCATGTTGCCAGGCCACAGGTTTCTGCCATCACACCTCAGTCAAGTTGCCAGGCCACAGGGTTCCAGAATCAAGCCTCAGTCATTTTGCCAGGCCATAGTGTTCCACCATCAAACCTCAGTCATCAACCCAAGCCACATGTTTCCACAATGAAACCTCAGTCATTTTCCCAGGCCAAAGGCTTCCAGAATCAAACCTCAGTCATATTCC
>NW_028125028.1:0-126604 GCF_965194825.1 Balaenoptera physalus
AGTAGCAGCATGATGAGTGGATTTAGGTAAGACGATTCTAAGTGAAATAAGTCACACAGAAAAGGACACTTCTCATAAGGTGTCACTTATAGAGGGAATGTAAAAACCGTTACACTTGAACTGAATTACAAAACAGAACAGAGTCACACATGCAGAAAACACACTATGGCTGCTTAACGGGAAAGGTGAGGTGGGGTGATACATAAAACAAGAGTTTCAAATTAGCTCAGATACCGTTCCATAAACCCAATATGGAATAGACAAGACCTACTCCTTGCTCAGAGAACTGGACTCAACACGCCCGATTCACCGCACAAGAATATATCTGACTAGTAATAATCTTAAAACCTATGTATTGATATCTCTCTGTTAGTGTGTCAAGTGGGTGTAAAGCGGCCTAAACACAGCCGTGAAAAGCAGCTAAAGCCCATTATAAAAATAAATTACTTTTAAAAACCCATGAAACAAAGACAGGGAAAGAGAGAGAAATTCTTACACAATTCGTTCAGGGGCTGTGATGCAACCTGGATTGACCATATCTAGACCCACAGCTGGATGAGACATAAGGGTGGACACTCTTGGGGCTGAGAGGTTCGGTGAGGTTGGGTGAGCAAACGCAGACCCTTTAAAGTAATACTGCGTGCTACCCATCGCATGGGTCCCAAATCTCCAGGTTCAAGGGCATCTTCCTACATCGAAAACATGCATGAGAAACCCAGAAGATGGTACACCGTGTGATGGGGAAAGGTTTCTAAAACGCACCTCATTTCTCATCTCCTTGTGCTCGGGTTCGCCATTCCAGCCACTTTACTAGCAATCTCCCTACTTGGAGCATCAGCACCTTTAACCTCCTGTTCCGTACAGGTTGCAATTTGTCCTGAGGATGAACGGGAAGACGGGGAACCAATGAGAGACTAGCTCTTGGTGTTGGGAGAGGCACAGGTCACTCTATTTTCCCATCAGGAAGAAGAATTAACCACAGGCTCAGCCTGCCCCCCTGAACCAGAACAGGGCCTGAAGCCATCCTGCGCTTTTGCGGCCAGCTCCCAAAAAACCGACTTGTAAAATGGAGCTTCAGGGCACTGCAATTCACAAACCTGCAGAGTTATAAATCATAACTCTCGTCCACAAATATATTGAGGGAAGGCAAAGAAGAGGATTTGAAATCAAGGCAGAATTGCAGGAAACAGATTTCAGGAGGTAGATTCGAATCGCCTTTAAAGCACATGAAAAGCGGCAAAACGTTGACAATGATGCCCTTGGCCAAAAAGGGCGTATGCGTTTTTTCCTGAATATATTCAGGAAAAAACGCATACGCCCTTTTTGGCCAACCAAGCAACCTGGAAAGGCAAATCAGCGCTACAAAGAAGTCTCGCTTCCCATCGGTCAAAAGGGCCATGCTGAAAAAAGTGTCAAAACCAGAAATGCAGGACAGGCCATGGAGAAATGGGAGCCTTGCTACACTGATGGGCGGGATGTAAATTGCCAACAGCCACTCTGGAGAAGTGTACGGTGTGTCCTGAAACATCTAAAAAACACAGCTTAGAGAGCATAGGGCACTTCCACGCATGGGGGCTAAAGTGGGAAAATGGAAAATCAGCAAGACACAAGCACCCCAAAGTTTAGGGCTGCTCTGTTGACAAGGACCTCCACTTCCTTCCACCTTAAATATCCCAGGAAAGCGAAAAATGGATAAAAAAGTTGTGGTCCTTATGTACAATGGAATATCACTCAGCCATGAAATCAATGTCATAAGGCTAGTAGCAGCATGATGAGTGGATTTAGGTAAGACGATTCTAAGTGAAATAAGTCACACAGAAAAGGACACTTCTCATAAGGTGTCACTTATAGAGGGAATGTAAAAACCGTTACACTTGAACTGAATTACAAAACAGAACAGAGTCACACATGCAGAAAACACACTATGGCTGCTTAACGGGAAAGGTGAGGTGGGGTGATACATAAAACAAGAGTTTCAAATTAGCTCAGATACCGTTCCATAAACCCAATATGTAACAGACAAGACCTACTCCTTGCTCAGAGAACTGGACTCAACACGCCCGATTCACCGCACAAGAATATATCTGACTAGTAATAATCTTAAAACCTATGTATTGATATCGCTCTGTTAGTGGGTCAAGTGGGTGTAAAGCGGCCTAAACACAGCCGTGAAAAGCAGCTAAACCCCATTATAAAAATAAATTACTTTTAAAAACCCATGAAACAAAGACAGGGAAAGAGAGAGAAATTCTTACACAATTCGTTCAGGGGCTGTGATGCAACCTGGATTGACCATATCTAGACCCACAGCTGGATGAGACATAAGGGTGGACACTCTTGGGGCTGAGAGGTTCGGTGAGGTTGGGTGAGCAAACGCAGACCCTTTAAAGTAATACTGCGTGCTACCCATCGCATGGGTCCCAAATCTCCAGGTTCAAGGGCATCTTCCTACATCGAAAACATGCATGAGAAACCCAGAAGATGGTACACCGTGTGATGGGGAAAGGTTTCTAAAACGCACCTCATTTCTCATCTCCTTGTGCTCGGGTTCGCCATTCCAGCCACTTTACTAGCAATCTCCCTACTTGGAGCATCAGCACCTTTAACCTCCTGTTCCGTACAGGTTGCAATTTGTCCTGAGGATGAACGGGAAGACGGGGAACCAATGAGAGACTAGCTCTTGGTGTTGGGACAGGCACAGGTCACTCTATTTTCCCATCAGGAAGAAGAATTAACCACAGGCTCAGCCTGCCCCCCGGAACCAGAACAGGGCCTGAAGCCATCCTGCGCTTTTGCGGCCGGCTCCCAAAAAAGCGACTTGTAAAATGGAGCTTCAGGGCACTGCAATTCACAAACCTGCAGAGTTATAAATGATAACTCTCGTCCACAAATATATTGAGGGAAGGCAAAGAAGAGGATTTGAAATCAAGGCAGAATTGAAGGAAACAGATTTCAGGAGGAAGATGCGAATCGCCTTTAAAGCACATGAAAAGCGGCAAAACGTTGACAATGATGCCCTTGTCCAAAAAGGGCGTATGCGTTTTTTCCTGAATATATTCAGGAGAAAATGCATACGCCCTTTTTGGCCAACCAAGCAACCTGGAAAGGCAAATCAGCGCTACAAAGAAGTCTCGCTTCCCATCGGTCAAAAGGGCCATGCTGAAAAAAGTGTCAAAACCAGAAATGCAGGACAGGCCATGGAGAAATGGGAGCCTTGCTACACTGATGGGCGGGATGTAAATTGCCAACAGCCACTCTGGAGAAGTGTACGGTGTGTCCTGAAACATCTAAAAAACACAGCTTAGAGAGCATAGGGCACTTCCACGCATGGGGGGATAAAGTGGGAAAATTGAAAATCAGCAAGACACAAGCACCCCAAAGTTTAGGGCTGCTCTGTTGACAAGGACCTCCACTTCCTTCCACCTTAAATATCCCAGGAAAGCGAAAAATGGATAAAAAAGTTGTGGTCCTTATGTACAATGGAATATCACTCAGCCATGAATTCAATGTCATAAGGCTAGTAGCAGCATGATGAGTGGATTTAGGTAAGACGATTCTAAGTGAAATAAGTCACACAGAAAAGGACACTTCTCATAAGGTGTCACTTATAGAGGGAATGTAAAAACCGTTACACTTGAACTGAATTACAAAACAGAACAGAGTCACACATGCAGAAAACACACTATGGCTGCTTAACGGGAAAGGTGAGGTGGGGTGATACATAAAACAAGAGTTTCAAATTAGCTCAGATACCGTTCCATAAACCCAATATGTAACAGACAAGACCTACTCCTTGCTCAGAGAACTGGACTCAACACGCCCGATTCACCGCACAAGAATATATCTGACTAGTAATAATCTTAAAACCTATGTATTGATATCGCTCTGTTAGTGGGTCAAGTGGGTGTAAAGCGGCCTAAACACAGCCGTGAAAAGCAGCTAAACCCCATTATAAAAATAAATTACTTTTAAAAACCCATGAAACAAAGACAGGGAAAGAGAGAGAAATTCTTACACAATTCGTTCAGGGGCTGTGATGCAACCTGGATTGACCATATCTAGACCCACAGCTGGATGAGACATAAGGGTGGACACTCTTGGGGCTGAGAGGTTCGGTGAGGTTGGGTGAGCAAACGCAGACCCTTTAAAGTAATACTGCGTGCTACCCATCGCATGGGTCCCAAATCTCCAGGTTCAAGGGCATCTTCCTACATCGAAAACATGCATGAGAAACCCAGAAGATGGTACACCGTGTGATGGGGAAAGGTTTCTAAAACGCACCTCATTTCTCATCTCCTTGTGCTCGGGTTCGCCATTCCAGCCACTTTACTAGCAATCTCCCTACTTGGAGCATCATCACCTTTAACCTCCTGTTCCGTACAGGTTGCAATTTGTCCTGAGGATGAACGGGAAGACGGGGAACCAATGAGAGACTAGCTCTTGGTGTTGGGACAGGCACAGGTCACTCTATTTTCCCATCAGGAAGAAGAATTAACCACAGGCTCAGCCTGCCCCCCGGAACCAGAACAGGGCCTGAAGCCATCCTGCGCTTTTGCGGCCGGCTCCCAAAAAAGCGACTTGTAAAATGGAGCTTCAGGGCACTGCAATTCACAAACCTGCAGAGTTATAAATGATAACTCTCGTCCACAAATATATTGAGGGAAGGCAAAGAAGAGGATTTGAAATCAAGGCAGAATTGAAGGAAACAGATTTCAGGAGGAAGATGCGAATCGCCTTTAAAGCACATGAAAAGCGGCAAAACGTTGACAATGATGCCCTTGTCCAAAAAGGGCGTATGCGTTTTTTCCTGAATATATTCAGGAGAAAATGCATACGCCCTTTTTGGCCAACCAAGCAACCTGGAAAGGCAAATCAGCGCTACAAAGAAGTCTCGCTTCCCATCGGTCAAAAGGGCCATGCTGAAAAAAGTGTCAAAACCAGAAATGCAGGACAGGCCATGGAGAAATGGGAGCCTTGCTACACTGATGGGCGGGATGTAAATTGCCAACAGCCACTCTGGAGAAGTGTACGGTGTGTCCTGAAACATCTAAAAAACACAGCTTAGAGAGCATAGGGCACTTCCACGCATGGGGGGATAAAGTGGGAAAATTGAAAATCAGCAAGACACAAGCACCCCAAAGTTTAGGGCTGCTCTGTTGACAAGGACCTCCACTTCCTTCCACCTTAAATATCCCAGGAAAGCGAAAAATGGATAAAAAAGTTGTGGTCCTTATGTACAATGGAATATCACTCAGCCATGAATTCAATGTCATAAGGCTAGTAGCAGCATGATGAGTGGATTTAGGTAAGACGATTCTAAGTGAAATAAGTCACACAGAAAAGGACACTTCTCATAAGGTGTCACTTATAGAGGGAATGTAAAAACCGTTACACTTGAACTGAATTACAAAACAGAACAGAGTCACACATGCAGAAAACACACTATGGCTGCTTAACGGGAAAGGTGAGGTGGGGTGATACATAAAACAAGAGTTTCAAATTAGCTCAGATACCGTTCCATAAACCCAATATGGAATAGACAAGACCTACTCCTTGCTCAGAGAACTGGACTCAACACGCCCGATTCACCGCACAAGAATATATCTGACTAGTAATAATCTTAAAACCTATGTATTGATATCGCTCTGTTAGTGGGTCAAGTGGGTGTAAAGCGGCCTAAACACAGCCGTGAAAAGCAGCTAAACCCCATTATAAAAATAAATTACTTTTAAAAACCCATGAAACAAAGACAGGGAAAGAGAGAGAAATTCTTACACAATTCGTTCAGGGGCTGTGATGCAACCTGGATTGACCATATCTAGACCCACAGCTGGATGAGACATAAGGGTGGACACTCTTGGGGCTGAGAGGTTCGGTGAGGTTGGGTGAGCAAACGCAGACCCTTTAAAGTAATACTGCGTGCTACCCATCGCATGGGTCCCAAATCTCCAGGTTCAAGGGCATCTTCCTACATCGAAAACATGCATGAGAAACCCAGAAGATGGTACACCGTGTGATGGGGAAAGGTTTCTAAAACGCACCTCATTTCTCATCTCCTTGTGCTCGGGTTCGCCATTCCAGCCACTTTACTAGCAATCTCCCTACTTGGAGCATCAGCACCTTTAACCTCCTGTTCCGTACAGGTTGCAATTTGTCCTGAGGATGAACGGGAAGACGGGGAACCAATGAGAGACTAGCTCTTGGTGTTGGGAGAGGCACAGGTCACTCTATTTTCCCATCAGGAAGAAGAATTAACCACAGGCTCAGCCTGCCCCCCGGAACCAGAACAGGGCCTGAAGCCATCCTGCGCTTTTGCGGCCGGCTCCCAAAAAAGCGACTTGTAAAATGGAGCTTCAGGGCACTGCAATTCACAAACCTGCAGAGTTATAAATGATAACTCTCGTCCACAAATATATTGAGGGAAGGCAAAGAAGAGGATTTGAAATCAAGGCAGAATTGAAGGAAACAGATTTCAGGAGGAAGATGCGAATCGCCTTTAAAGCACATGAAAAGCGGCAAAACGTTGACAATGATGCCCTTGTCCAAAAAGGGCGTATGCGTTTTTTCCTGAATATATTCAGGAGAAAATGCATACGCCCTTTTTGGCCAACCAAGCAACCTGGAAAGGCAAATCAGCGCTACAAAGAAGTCTCGCTTCCCATCGGTCAAAAGGGCCATGCTGAAAAAAGTGTCAAAACCAGAAATGCAGGACAGGCCATGGAGAAATGGGAGCCTTGCTACACTGATGGGCGGGATGTAAATTGCCAACAGCCACTCTGGAGAAGTGTACGGTGTGTCCTGAAACATCTAAAAAACACAGCTTAGAGAGCATAGGGCACTTCCACGCATGGGGGGATAAAGTGGGAAAATTGAAAATCAGCAAGACACAAGCACCCCAAAGTTTAGGGCTGCTCTGTTGACAAGGACCTCCACTTCCTTCCACCTTAAATATCCCAGGAAAGCGAAAAATGGATAAAAAAGTTGTGGTCCTTATGTACAATGGAATATCACTCAGCCATGAATTCAATGTCATAAGGCTAGTAGCAGCATGATGAGTGGATTTAGGTAAGACGATTCTAAGTGAAATAAGTCACACAGAAAAGGACACTTCTCATAAGGTGTCACTTATAGAGGGAATGTAAAAACCGTTACACTTGAACTGAATTACAAAACAGAACAGAGTCACACATGCAGAAAACACACTATGGCTGCTTAACGGGAAAGGTGAGGTGGGGTGATACATAAAACAAGAGTTTCAAATTAGCTCAGATACCGTTCCATAAACCCAATATGTAACAGACAAGACCTACTCCTTGCTCAGAGAACTGGACTCAACACGCCCGATTCACCGCACAAGAATATATCTGACTAGTAATAATCTTAAAACCTATGTATTGATATCTCTCTGTTAGTGTGTCAAGTGGGTGTAAAGCGGCCTAAACACAGCCGTGAAAAGCAGCTAAACCCCATTATAAAAATAAATTACTTTTAAAAACCCATGAAACAAAGACAGGGAAAGAGAGAGAAATTCTTACACAATTCGTTCAGGGGCTGTGATGCAACCTGGATTGACCATATCTAGACCCACAGCTGGATGAGACATAAGGGTGGACACTCTTGGGGCTGAGAGGTTCGGTGAGGTTGGGTGAGCAAACGCAGACCCTTTAAAGTAATACTGCGTGCTACCCATCGCATGGGTCCCAAATCTCCAGGTTCAAGGGCATCTTCCTACATCGAAAACATGCATGAGAAACCCAGAAGATGGTACACCGTGTGATGGGGAAAGGTTTCTAAAACGCACCTCATTTCTCATCTCCTTGTGCTCGGGTTCGCCATTCCAGCCACTTTACTAGCAATCTCCCTACTTGGAGCATCAGCACCTTTAACCTCCTGTTCCGTACAGGTTGCAATTTGTCCTGAGGATGAACGGGAAGACGGGGAACCAATGAGAGACTAGCTCTTGGTGTTGGGAGAGGCACAGGTCACTCTATTTTCCCATCAGGAAGAAGAATTAACCACAGGCTCAGCCTGCCCCCCGGAACCAGAACAGGGCCTGAAGCCATCCTGCGCTTTTGCGGCCGGCTCCCAAAAAAGCGACTTGTAAAATGGAGCTTCAGGGCACTGCAATTCACAAACCTGCAGAGTTATAAATGATAACTCTCGTCCACAAATATATTGAGGGAAGGCAAAGAAGAGGATTTGAAATCAAGGCAGAATTGAAGGAAACAGATTTCAGGAGGAAGATGCGAATCGCCTTTAAAGCACATGAAAAGCGGCAAAACGTTGACAATGATGCCCTTGTCCAAAAAGGGCGTATGCGTTTTTTCCTGAATATATTCAGGAGAAAATGCATACGCCCTTTTTGGCCAACCAAGCAACCTGGAAAGGCAAATCAGCGCTACAAAGAAGTCTCGCTTCCCATCGGTCAAAAGGGCCATGCTGAAAAAAGTGTCAAAACCAGAAATGCAGGACAGGCCATGGAGAAATGGGAGCCTTGCTACACTGATGGGCGGGATGTAAATTGCCAACAGCCACTCTGGAGAAGTGTACGGTGTGTCCTGAAACATCTAAAAAACACAGCTTAGAGAGCATAGGGCACTTCCACGCATGGGGGGATAAAGTGGGAAAATTGAAAATCAGCAAGACACAAGCACCCCAAAGTTTAGGGCTGCTCTGTTGACAAGGACCTCCACTTCCTTCCACCTTAAATATCCCAGGAAAGCGAAAAATGGATAAAAAAGTTGTGGTCCTTATGTACAATGGAATATCACTCAGCCATGAATTCAATGTCATAAGGCTAGTAGCAGCATGATGAGTGGATTTAGGTAAGACGATTCTAAGTGAAATAAGTCACACAGAAAAGGACACTTCTCATAAGGTGTCACTTATAGAGGGAATGTAAAAACCGTTACACTTGAACTGAATTACAAAACAGAACAGAGTCACACATGCAGAAAACACACTATGGCTGCTTAACGGGAAAGGTGAGGTGGGGTGATACATAAAACAAGAGTTTCAAATTAGCTCAGATACCGTTCCATAAACCCAATATGGAATAGACAAGACCTACTCCTTGCTCAGAGAACTGGACTCAACACGCCCGATTCACCGCACAAGAATATATCTGACTAGTAATAATCTTAAAACCTATGTATTGATATCTCTCTGTTAGTGTGTCAAGTGGGTGTAAAGCGGCCTAAACACAGCCGTGAAAAGCAGCTAAAGCCCATTATAAAAATAAATTACTTTTAAAAACCCATGAAACAAAGACAGGGAAAGAGAGAGAAATTCTTACACAATTCGTTCAGGGGCTGTGATGCAACCTGGATTGACCATATCTAGACCCACAGCTGGATGAGACATAAGGGTGGACACTCTTGGGGCTGAGAGGTTCGGTGAGGTTGGGTGAGCAAACGCAGACCCTTTAAAGTAATACTGCGTGCTACCCATCGCATGGGTCCGAAATCTCCAGGTTCAAGGGCATCTTCCTACATCGAAAACATGCATGAGAAACCCAGAAGATGGTACACCGTGTGATGGGGAAAGGTTTCTAAAACGCACCTCATTTCTCATCTCCTTGTGCTCGGGTTCGCCATTCCAGCCACTTTACTAGCAATCTCCCTACTTGGAGCATCAGCACCTTTAACCTCCTGTTCCGTACAGGTTGCAATTTGTCCTGAGGATGAACGGGAAGACGGGGAACCAATGAGAGACTAGCTCTTGGTGTTGGGAGAGGCACAGGTCACTCTATTTTCCCATCAGGAAGAAGAATTAACCACAGGCTCAGCCTGCCCCCCTGAACCAGAACAGGGCCTGAAGCCATCCTGCGCTTTTGCGGCCAGCTCCCAAAAAACCGACTTGTAAAATGGAGCTTCAGGGCACTGCAATTCACAAACCTGCAGAGTTATAAATCATAACTCTCGTCCACAAATATATTGAGGGAAGGCAAAGAAGAGGATTTGAAATCAAGGCAGAATTGCAGGAAACAGATTTCAGGAGGTAGATTCGAATCGCCTTTAAAGCACATGAAAAGCGGCAAAACGTTGACAATGATGCCCTTGGCCAAAAAGGGCGTATGCGTTTTTTCCTGAATATATTCAGGAAAAAACGCATACGCCCTTTTTGGCCAACCAAGCAACCTGGAAAGGCAAATCAGCGCTACAAAGAAGTCTCGCTTTCCATCGGTCAAAAGGGCCATGCTGAAAAAAGTGTCAAAACCAGAAATGCAGGACAGGCCATGGAGAAATGGGAGCCTTGCTACACTGATGGGCGGGATGTAAATTGCCAACAGCCACTCTGGAGAAGTGTACGGTGTGTCCTGAAACATCTAAAAAACACAGCTTAGAGAGCATAGGGCACTTCCACGCATGGGGGATAAAGTGGGAAAATTGAAAATCAGCAAGACACAAGCACCCCAAAGTTTAGGGCTGCTCTGTTGACAAGGACCTCCACTTCCTTCCACCTTAAATATCCCAGGAAAGCGAAAAATGGATAAAAAAGTTGTGGTCCTTATGTACAATGGAATATCACTCAGCCATGAAATCAATGTCATAAGGCTAGTAGCAGCATGATGAGTGGATTTAGGTAAGACGATTCTAAGTGAAATAAGTCACACAGAAAAGGACACTTCTCATAAGGTGTCACTTATAGAGGGAATGTAAAAACCGTTACACTTGAACTGAATTACAAAACAGAACAGAGTCACACATGCAGAAAACACACTATGGCTGCTTAACGGGAAAGGTGAGGTGGGGTGATACATAAAACAAGAGTTTCAAATTAGCTCAGATACCGTTCCATAAACCCAATATGGAATAGACAAGACCTACTCCTTGCTCAGAGAACTGGACTCAACACGCCCGATTCACCGCACAAGAATATATCTGACTAGTAATAATCTTAAAACCTATGTATTGATATCTCTCTGTTAGTGTGTCAAGTGGGTGTAAAGCGGCCTAAACACAGCCGTGAAAAGCAGCTAAACCCCATTATAAAAATAAATTACTTTTAAAAACCCATGAAACAAAGACAGGGAAAGAGAGAGAAATTCTTACACAATTCGTTCAGGGGCTGTGATGCAACCTGGATTGACCATATCTAGACCCACAGCTGGATGAGACATAAGGGTGGACACTCTTGGGGCTGAGAGGTTCGGTGAGGTTGGGTGAGCAAACGCAGACCCTTTAAAGTAATACTGCGTGCTACCCATCGCATGGGTCCCAAATCTCCAGGTTCAAGGGCATCTTCCTACATCGAAAACATGCATGAGAAACCCAGAAGATGGTACACCGTGTGATGGGGAAAGGTTTCTAAAACGCACCTCATTTCTCATCTCCTTGTGCTCGGGTTCGCCATTCCAGCCACTTTACTAGCAATCTCCCTACTTGGAGCATCAGCACCTTTAACCTCCTGTTCCGTACAGGTTGCAATTTGTCCTGAGGATGAACGGGAAGACGGGGAACCAATGAGAGACTAGCTCTTGGTGTTGGGAGAGGCACAGGTCACTCTATTTTCCCATCAGGAAGAAGAATTAACCACAGGCTCAGCCTGCCCCCCGGAACCAGAACAGGGCCTGAAGCCATCCTGCGCTTTTGCGGCCGGCTCCCAAAAAAGCGACTTGTAAAATGGAGCTTCAGGGCACTGCAATTCACAAACCTGCAGAGTTATAAATGATAACTCTCGTCCACAAATATATTGAGGGAAGGCAAAGAAGAGGATTTGAAATCAAGGCAGAATTGAAGGAAACAGATTTCAGGAGGAAGATGCGAATCGCCTTTAAAGCACATGAAAAGCGGCAAAACGTTGACAATGATGCCCTTGTCCAAAAAGGGCGTATGCGTTTTTTCCTGAATATATTCAGGAGAAAATGCATACGCCCTTTTTGGCCAACCAAGCAACCTGGAAAGGCAAATCAGCGCTACAAAGAAGTCTCGCTTCCCATCGGTCAAAAGGGCCATGCTGAAAAAAGTGTCAAAACCAGAAATGCAGGACAGGCCATGGAGAAATGGGAGCCTTGCTACACTGATGGGCGGGATGTAAATTGCCAACAGCCACTCTGGAGAAGTGTACGGTGTGTCCTGAAACATCTAAAAAACACAGCTTAGAGAGCATAGGGCACTTCCACGCATGGGGGGATAAAGTGGGAAAATTGAAAATCAGCAAGACACAAGCACCCCAAAGTTTAGGGCTGCTCTGTTGACAAGGACCTCCACTTCCTTCCACCTTAAATATCCCAGGAAAGCGAAAAATGGATAAAAAAGTTGTGGTCCTTATGTACAATGGAATATCACTCAGCCATGAATTCAATGTCATAAGGCTAGTAGCAGCATGATGAGTGGATTTAGGTAAGACGATTCTAAGTGAAATAAGTCACACAGAAAAGGACACTTCTCATAAGGTGTCACTTATAGAGGGAATGTAAAAACCGTTACACTTGAACTGAATTACAAAACAGAACAGAGTCACACATGCAGAAAACACACTATGGCTGCTTAACGGGAAAGGTGAGGTGGGGTGATACATAAAACAAGAGTTTCAAATTAGCTCAGATACCGTTCCATAAACCCAATATGGAATAGACAAGACCTACTCCTTGCTCAGAGAACTGGACTCAACACGCCCGATTCACCGCACAAGAATATATCTGACTAGTAATAATCTTAAAACCTATGTATTGATATCTCTCTGTTAGTGTGTCAAGTGGGTGTAAAGCGGCCTAAACACAGCCGTGAAAAGCAGCTAAAGCCCATTATAAAAATAAATTACTTTTAAAAACCCATGAAACAAAGACAGGGAAAGAGAGAGAAATTCTTACACAATTCGTTCAGGGGCTGTGATGCAACCTGGATTGACCATATCTAGACCCACAGCTGGATGAGACATAAGGGTGGACACTCTTGGGGCTGAGAGGTTCGGTGAGGTTGGGTGAGCAAACGCAGACCCTTTAAAGTAATACTGCGTGCTACCCATCGCATGGGTCCCAAATCTCCAGGTTCAAGGGCATCTTCCTACATCGAAAACATGCATGAGAAACCCAGAAGATGGTACACCGTGTGATGGGGAAAGGTTTCTAAAACGCACCTCATTTCTCATCTCCTTGTGCTCGGGTTCGCCATTCCAGCCACTTTACTAGCAATCTCCCTACTTGGAGCATCAGCACCTTTAACCTCCTGTTCCGTACAGGTTGCAATTTGTCCTGAGGATGAACGGGAAGACGGGGAACCAATGAGAGACTAGCTCTTGGTGTTGGGAGAGGCACAGGTCACTCTATTTTCCCATCAGGAAGAAGAATTAACCACAGGCTCAGCCTGCCCCCCTGAACCAGAACAGGGCCTGAAGCCATCCTGCGCTTTTGCGGCCAGCTCCCAAAAAACCGACTTGTAAAATGGAGCTTCAGGGCACTGCAATTCACAAACCTGCAGAGTTATAAATCATAACTCTCGTCCACAAATATATTGAGGGAAGGCAAAGAAGAGGATTTGAAATCAAGGCAGAATTGCAGGAAACAGATTTCAGGAGGTAGATTCGAATCGCCTTTAAAGCACATGAAAAGCAGCAAAACGTTGACAATGATGCCCTTGGCCAAAAAGGGCGTATGCGTTTTTTCCTGAATATATTCAGGAAAAAACGCATACGCCCTTTTTGGCCAACCAAGCAACCTGGAAAGGCAAATCAGCGCTACAAAGAAGTCTCGCTTCCCATCGGTCAAAAGGGCCATGCTGAAAAAAGTGTCAAAACCAGAAATGCAGGACAGGCCATGGAGAAATGGGAGCCTTGCTACACTGATGGGCGGGATGTAAATTGCCAACAGCCACTCTGGAGAAGTGTACGGTGTGTCCTGAAACATCTAAAAAACACAGCTTAGAGAGCATAGGGCACTTCCACGCATGGGGGCTAAAGTGGGAAAATGGAAAATCAGCAAGACACAAGCACCCCAAAGTTTAGGGCTGCTCTGTTGACAAGGACCTCCACTTCCTTCCACCTTAAATATCCCAGGAAAGCGAAAAATGGATAAAAAAGTTGTGGTCCTTATGTACAATGGAATATCACTCAGCCATGAAATCAATGTCATAAGGCTAGTAGCAGCATGATGAGTGGATTTAGGTAAGACGATTCTAAGTGAAATAAGTCACACAGAAAAGGACACTTCTCATAAGGTGTCACTTATAGAGGGAATGTAAAAACCGTTACACTTGAACTGAATTACAAAACAGAACAGAGTCACACATGCAGAAAACACACTATGGCTGCTTAACGGGAAAGGTGAGGTGGGGTGATACATAAAACAAGAGTTTCAAATTAGCTCAGATACCGTTCCATAAACCCAATATGTAACAGACAAGACCTACTCCTTGCTCAGAGAACTGGACTCAACACGCCCGATTCACCGCACAAGAATATATCTGACTAGTAATAATCTTAAAACCTATGTATTGATATCGCTCTGTTAGTGGGTCAAGTGGGTGTAAAGCGGCCTAAACACAGCCGTGAAAAGCAGCTAAACCCCATTATAAAAATAAATTACTTTTAAAAACCCATGAAACAAAGACAGGGAAAGAGAGAGAAATTCTTACACAATTCGTTCAGGGGCTGTGATGCAACCTGGATTGACCATATCTAGACCCACAGCTGGATGAGACATAAGGGTGGACACTCTTGGGGCTGAGAGGTTCGGTGAGGTTGGGTGAGCAAACGCAGACCCTTTAAAGTAATACTGCGTGCTACCCATCGCATGGGTCCCAAATCTCCAGGTTCAAGGGCATCTTCCTACATCGAAAACATGCATGAGAAACCCAGAAGATGGTACACCGTGTGATGGGGAAAGGTTTCTAAAACGCACCTCATTTCTCATCTCCTTGTGCTCGGGTTCGCCATTCCAGCCACTTTACTAGCAATCTCCCTACTTGGAGCATCAGCACCTTTAACCTCCTGTTCCGTACAGGTTGCAATTTGTCCTGAGGATGAACGGGAAGACGGGGAACCAATGAGAGACTAGCTCTTGGTGTTGGGACAGGCACAGGTCACTCTATTTTCCCATCAGGAAGAAGAATTAACCACAGGCTCAGCCTGCCCCCCGGAACCAGAACAGGGCCTGAAGCCATCCTGCGCTTTTGCGGCCGGCTCCCAAAAAAGCGACTTGTAAAATGGAGCTTCAGGGCACTGCAATTCACAAACCTGCAGAGTTATAAATGATAACTCTCGTCCACAAATATATTGAGGGAAGGCAAAGAAGAGGATTTGAAATCAAGGCAGAATTGAAGGAAACAGATTTCAGGAGGAAGATGCGAATCGCCTTTAAAGCACATGAAAAGCGGCAAAACGTTGACAATGATGCCCTTGTCCAAAAAGGGCGTATGCGTTTTTTCCTGAATATATTCAGGAGAAAATGCATACGCCCTTTTTGGCCAACCAAGCAACCTGGAAAGGCAAATCAGCGCTACAAAGAAGTCTCGCTTCCCATCGGTCAAAAGGGCCATGCTGAAAAAAGTGTCAAAACCAGAAATGCAGGACAGGCCATGGAGAAATGGGAGCCTTGCTACACTGATGGGCGGGATGTAAATTGCCAACAGCCACTCTGGAGAAGTGTACGGTGTGTCCTGAAACATCTAAAAAACACAGCTTAGAGAGCATAGGGCACTTCCACGCATGGGGGGATAAAGTGGGAAAATTGAAAATCAGCAAGACACAAGCACCCCAAAGTTTAGGGCTGCTCTGTTGACAAGGACCTCCACTTCCTTCCACCTTAAATATCCCAGGAAAGCGAAAAATGGATAAAAAAGTTGTGGTCCTTATGTACAATGGAATATCACTCAGCCATGAATTCAATGTCATAAGGCTAGTAGCAGCATGATGAGTGGATTTAGGTAAGACGATTCTAAGTGAAATAAGTCACACAGAAAAGGACACTTCTCATAAGGTGTCACTTATAGAGGGAATGTAAAAACCGTTACACTTGAACTGAATTACAAAACAGAACAGAGTCACACATGCAGAAAACACACTATGGCTGCTTAACGGGAAAGGTGAGGTGGGGTGATACATAAAACAAGAGTTTCAAATTAGCTCAGATACCGTTCCATAAACCCAATATGTAACAGACAAGACCTACTCCTTGCTCAGAGAACTGGACTCAACACGCCCGATTCACCGCACAAGAATATATCTGACTAGTAATAATCTTAAAACCTATGTATTGATATCGCTCTGTTAGTGGGTCAAGTGGGTGTAAAGCGGCCTAAACACAGCCGTGAAAAGCAGCTAAACCCCATTATAAAAATAAATTACTTTTAAAAACCCATGAAACAAAGACAGGGAAAGAGAGAGAAATTCTTACACAATTCGTTCAGGGGCTGTGATGCAACCTGGATTGACCATATCTAGACCCACAGCTGGATGAGACATAAGGGTGGACACTCTTGGGGCTGAGAGGTTCGGTGAGGTTGGGTGAGCAAACGCAGACCCTTTAAAGTAATACTGCGTGCTACCCATCGCATGGGTCCCAAATCTCCAGGTTCAAGGGCATCTTCCTACATCGAAAACATGCATGAGAAACCCAGAAGATGGTACACCGTGTGATGGGGAAAGGTTTCTAAAACGCACCTCATTTCTCATCTCCTTGTGCTCGGGTTCGCCATTCCAGCCACTTTACTAGCAATCTCCCTACTTGGAGCATCATCACCTTTAACCTCCTGTTCCGTACAGGTTGCAATTTGTCCTGAGGATGAACGGGAAGACGGGGAACCAATGAGAGACTAGCTCTTGGTGTTGGGACAGGCACAGGTCACTCTATTTTCCCATCAGGAAGAAGAATTAACCACAGGCTCAGCCTGCCCCCCGGAACCAGAACAGGGCCTGAAGCCATCCTGCGCTTTTGCGGCCGGCTCCCAAAAAAGCGACTTGTAAAATGGAGCTTCAGGGCACTGCAATTCACAAACCTGCAGAGTTATAAATGATAACTCTCGTCCACAAATATATTGAGGGAAGGCAAAGAAGAGGATTTGAAATCAAGGCAGAATTGAAGGAAACAGATTTCAGGAGGAAGATGCGAATCGCCTTTAAAGCACATGAAAAGCGGCAAAACGTTGACAATGATGCCCTTGTCCAAAAAGGGCGTATGCGTTTTTTCCTGAATATATTCAGGAGAAAATGCATACGCCCTTTTTGGCCAACCAAGCAACCTGGAAAGGCAAATCAGCGCTACAAAGAAGTCTCGCTTCCCATCGGTCAAAAGGGCCATGCTGAAAAAAGTGTCAAAACCAGAAATGCAGGACAGGCCATGGAGAAATGGGAGCCTTGCTACACTGATGGGCGGGATGTAAATTGCCAACAGCCACTCTGGAGAAGTGTACGGTGTGTCCTGAAACATCTAAAAAACACAGCTTAGAGAGCATAGGGCACTTCCACGCATGGGGGGATAAAGTGGGAAAATTGAAAATCAGCAAGACACAAGCACCCCAAAGTTTAGGGCTGCTCTGTTGACAAGGACCTCCACTTCCTTCCACCTTAAATATCCCAGGAAAGCGAAAAATGGATAAAAAAGTTGTGGTCCTTATGTACAATGGAATATCACTCAGCCATGAATTCAATGTCATAAGGCTAGTAGCAGCATGATGAGTGGATTTAGGTAAGACGATTCTAAGTGAAATAAGTCACACAGAAAAGGACACTTCTCATAAGGTGTCACTTATAGAGGGAATGTAAAAACCGTTACACTTGAACTGAATTACAAAACAGAACAGAGTCACACATGCAGAAAACACACTATGGCTGCTTAACGGGAAAGGTGAGGTGGGGTGATACATAAAACAAGAGTTTCAAATTAGCTCAGATACCGTTCCATAAACCCAATATGGAATAGACAAGACCTACTCCTTGCTCAGAGAACTGGACTCAACACGCCCGATTCACCGCACAAGAATATATCTGACTAGTAATAATCTTAAAACCTATGTATTGATATCTCTCTGTTAGTGTGTCAAGTGGGTGTAAAGCGGCCTAAACACAGCCGTGAAAAGCAGCTAAACCCCATTATAAAAATAAATTACTTTTAAAAACCCATGAAACAAAGACAGGGAAAGAGAGAGAAATTCTTACACAATTCGTTCAGGGGCTGTGATGCAACCTGGATTGACCATATCTAGACCCACAGCTGGATGAGACATAAGGGTGGACACTCTTGGGGCTGAGAGGTTCGGTGAGGTTGGGTGAGCAAACGCAGACCCTTTAAAGTAATACTGCGTGCTACCCATCGCATGGGTCCCAAATCTCCAGGTTCAAGGGCATCTTCCTACATCGAAAACATGCATGAGAAACCCAGAAGATGGTACACCGTGTGATGGGGAAAGGTTTCTAAAACGCACCTCATTTCTCATCTCCTTGTGCTCGGGTTCGCCATTCCAGCCACTTTACTAGCAATCTCCCTACTTGGAGCATCAGCACCTTTAACCTCCTGTTCCGTACAGGTTGCAATTTGTCCTGAGGATGAACGGGAAGACGGGGAACCAATGAGAGACTAGCTCTTGGTGTTGGGAGAGGCACAGGTCACTCTATTTTCCCATCAGGAAGAAGAATTAACCACAGGCTCAGCCTGCCCCCCTGAACCAGAACAGGGCCTGAAGCCATCCTGCGCTTTTGCGGCCAGCTCCCAAAAAACCGACTTGTAAAATGGAGCTTCAGGGCACTGCAATTCACAAACCTGCAGAGTTATAAATCATAACTCTCGTCCACAAATATATTGAGGGAAGGCAAAGAAGAGGATTTGAAATCAAGGCAGAATTGCAGGAAACAGATTTCAGGAGGTAGATTCGAATCGCCTTTAAAGCACATGAAAAGCGGCAAAACGTTGACAATGATGCCCTTGTCCAAAAAGGGCGTATGCGTTTTTTCCTGAATATATTCAGGAAAAAACGCATACGCCCTTTTTGGCCAACCAAGCAACCTGGAAAGGCAAATCAGCGCTACAAAGAAGTCTCGCTTCCCATCGGTCAAAAGGGCCATGCTGAAAAAAGTGTCAAAACCAGAAATGCAGGACAGGCCATGGAGAAATGGGAGCCTTGCTACACTGATGGGCGGGATGTAAATTGCCAACAGCCACTCTGGAGAAGTGTACGGTGTGTCCTGAAACATCTAAAAAACACAGCTTAGAGAGCATAGGGCACTTCCACGCATGGGGGGATAAAGTGGGAAAATTGAAAATCAGCAAGACACAAGCACCCCAAAGTTTAGGGCTGCTCTGTTGACAAGGACCTCCACTTCCTTCCACCTTAAATATCCCAGGAAAGCAAAAAATGGATAAAAAAGTTGTGGTCCTTATGTACAATGGAATATCACTCAGCCATGAATTCAATGTCATAAGGCTAGTAGCAGCATGATGAGTGGATTTAGGTAAGACGATTCTAAGTGAAATAAGTCACACAGAAAAGGACACTTCTCATAAGGTGTCACTTATAGAGGGAATGTAAAAACCGTTACACTTGAACTGAATTACAAAACAGAACAGAGTCACACATGCAGAAAACACACTATGGCTGCTTAACGGGAAAGGTGAGGTGGGGTGATACATAAAACAAGAGTTTCAAATTAGCTCAGATACCGTTCCATAAACCCAATATGGAATAGACAAGACCTACTCCTTGCTCAGAGAACTGGACTCAACACGCCCGATTCACCGCACAAGAATATATCTGACTAGTAATAATCTTAAAACCTATGTATTGATATCTCTCTGTTAGTGTGTCAAGTGGGTGTAAAGCGGCCTAAACACAGCCGTGAAAAGCAGCTAAAGCCCATTATAAAAATAAATTACTTTTAAAAACCCATGAAACAAAGACAGGGAAAGAGAGAGAAATTCTTACACAATTCGTTCAGGGGCTGTGATGCAACCTGGATTGACCATATCTAGACCCACAGCTGGATGAGACATAAGGGTGGACACTCTTGGGGCTGAGAGGTTCGGTGAGGTTGGGTGAGCAAACGCAGACCCTTTAAAGTAATACTGCGTGCTACCCATCGCATGGGTCCCAAATCTCCAGGTTCAAGGGCATCTTCCTACATCGAAAACATGCATGAGAAACCCAGAAGATGGTACACCGTGTGATGGGGAAAGGTTTCTAAAACGCACCTCATTTCTCATCTCCTTGTGCTCGGGTTCGCCATTCCAGCCACTTTACTAGCAATCTCCCTACTTGGAGCATCAGCACCTTTAACCTCCTGTTCCGTACAGGTTGCAATTTGTCCTGAGGATGAACGGGAAGACGGGGAACCAATGAGAGACTAGCTCTTGGTGTTGGGAGAGGCACAGGTCACTCTATTTTCCCATCAGGAAGAAGAATTAACCACAGGCTCAGCCTGCCCCCCTGAACCAGAACAGGGCCTGAAGCCATCCTGCGCTTTTGCGGCCAGCTCCCAAAAAACCGACTTGTAAAATGGAGCTTCAGGGCACTGCAATTCACAAACCTGCAGAGTTATAAATCATAACTCTCGTCCACAAATATATTGAGGGAAGGCAAAGAAGAGGATTTGAAATCAAGGCAGAATTGCAGGAAACAGATTTCAGGAGGTAGATTCGAATCGCCTTTAAAGCACATGAAAAGCGGCAAAACGTTGACAATGATGCCCTTGGCCAAAAAGGGCGTATGCGTTTTTTCCTGAATATATTCAGGAAAAAACGCATACGCCCTTTTTGGCCAACCAAGCAACCTGGAAAGGCAAATCAGCGCTACAAAGAAGTCTCGCTTCCCATCGGTCAAAAGGGCCATGCTGAAAAAAGTGTCAAAACCAGAAATGCAGGACAGGCCATGGAGAAATGGGAGCCTTGCTACACTGATGGGCGGGATGTAAATTGCCAACAGCCACTCTGGAGAAGTGTACGGTGTGTCCTGAAACATCTAAAAAACACAGCTTAGAGAGCATAGGGCACTTCCACGCATGGGGGCTAAAGTGGGAAAATGGAAAATCAGCAAGACACAAGCACCCCAAAGTTTAGGGCTGCTCTGTTGACAAGGACCTCCACTTCCTTCCACCTTAAATATCCCAGGAAAGCGAAAAATGGATAAAAAAGTTGTGGTCCTTATGTACAATGGAATATCACTCAGCCATGAAATCAATGTCATAAGGCTAGTAGCAGCATGATGAGTGGATTTAGGTAAGACGATTCTAAGTGAAATAAGTCACACAGAAAAGGACACTTCTCATAAGGTGTCACTTATAGAGGGAATGTAAAAACCGTTACACTTGAACTGAATTACAAAACAGAACAGAGTCACACATGCAGAAAACACACTATGGCTGCTTAACGGGAAAGGTGAGGTGGGGTGATACATAAAACAAGAGTTTCAAATTAGCTCAGATACCGTTCCATAAACCCAATATGTAACAGACAAGACCTACTCCTTGCTCAGAGAACTGGACTCAACACGCCCGATTCACCGCACAAGAATATATCTGACTAGTAATAATCTTAAAACCTATGTATTGATATCGCTCTGTTAGTGGGTCAAGTGGGTGTAAAGCGGCCTAAACACAGCCGTGAAAAGCAGCTAAACCCCATTATAAAAATAAATTACTTTTAAAAACCCATGAAACAAAGACAGGGAAAGAGAGAGAAATTCTTACACAATTCGTTCAGGGGCTGTGATGCAACCTGGATTGACCATATCTAGACCCACAGCTGGATGAGACATAAGGGTGGACACTCTTGGGGCTGAGAGGTTCGGTGAGGTTGGGTGAGCAAACGCAGACCCTTTAAAGTAAAACTGCGTGCTACCCATCGCATGGGTCCCAAATCTCCAGGTTCAAGGGCATCTTCCTACATCGAAAACATGCATGAGAAACCCAGAAGATGGTACACCGTGTGATGGGGAAAGGTTTCTAAAACGCACCTCATTTCTCATCTCCTTGTGCTCGGGTTCGCCATTCCAGCCACTTTACTAGCAATCTCCCTACTTGGAGCATCATCACCTTTAACCTCCTGTTCCGTACAGGTTGCAATTTGTCCTGAGGATGAACGGGAAGACGGGGAACCAATGAGAGACTAGCTCTTGGTGTTGGGACAGGCACAGGTCACTCTATTTTCCCATCAGGAAGAAGAATTAACCACAGGCTCAGCCTGCCCCCCGGAACCAGAACAGGGCCTGAAGCCATCCTGCGCTTTTGCGGCCGGCTCCCAAAAAAGCGACTTGTAAAATGGAGCTTCAGGGCACTGCAATTCACAAACCTGCAGAGTTATAAATGATAACTCTCGTCCACAAATATATTGAGGGAAGGCAAAGAAGAGGATTTGAAATCAAGGCAGAATTGAAGGAAACAGATTTCAGGAGGAAGATGCGAATCGCCTTTAAAGCACATGAAAAGCGGCAAAACGTTGACAATGATGCCCTTGTCCAAAAAGGGCGTATGCGTTTTTTCCTGAATATATTCAGGAGAAAATGCATACGCCCTTTTTGGCCAACCAAGCAACCTGGAAAGCAAATCAGCGCTACAAAGAAGTCTCGCTTCCCATCGGTCAAAAGGGCCATGCTGAAAAAAGTGTCAAAACCAGAAATGCAGGACAGGCCATGGAGAAATGGGAGCCTTGCTACACTGATGGGCGGGATGTAAATTGCCAACAGCCACTCTGGAGAAGTGTACGGTGTGTCCTGAAACATCTAAAAAACACAGCTTAGAGAGCATAGGGCACTTCCACGCATGGGGGGATAAAGTGGGAAAATTGAAAATCAGCAAGACACAAGCACCCCAAAGTTTAGGGCTGCTCTGTTGACAAGGACCTCCACTTCCTTCCACCTTAAATATCCCAGGAAAGCGAAAAATGGATAAAAAAGTTGTGGTCCTTATGTACAATGGAATATCACTCAGCCATGAATTCAATGTCATAAGGCTAGTAGCAGCATGATGAGTGGATTTAGGTAAGACGATTCTAAGTGAAATAAGTCACACAGAAAAGGACACTTCTCATAAGGTGTCACTTATAGAGGGAATGTAAAAACCGTTACACTTGAACTGAATTACAAAACAGAACAGAGTCACACATGCAGAAAACACACTATGGCTGCTTAACGGGAAAGGTGAGGTGGGGTGATACATAAAACAAGAGTTTCAAATTAGCTCAGATACCGTTCCATAAACCCAATATGGAATAGACAAGACCTACTCCTTGCTCAGAGAACTGGACTCAACACGCCCGATTCACCGCACAAGAATATATCTGACTAGTAATAATCTTAAAACCTATGTATTGATATCTCTCTGTTAGTGTGTCAAGTGGGTGTAAAGCGGCCTAAACACAGCCGTGAAAAGCAGCTAAAGCCCATTATAAAAATAAATTACTTTTAAAAACCCATGAAACAAAGACAGGGAAAGAGAGAGAAATTCTTACACAATTCGTTCAGGGGCTGTGATGCAACCTGGATTGACCATATCTAGACCCACAGCTGGATGAGACATAAGGGTGGACACTCTTGGGGCTGAGAGGTTCGGTGAGGTTGGGTGAGCAAACGCAGACCCTTTAAAGTAATACTGCGTGCTACCCATCGCATGGGTCCCAAATCTCCAGGTTCAAGGGCATCTTCCTACATCGAAATCATGCATGAGAAACCCAGAAGATGGTACACCGTGTGATGGGGAAAGGTTTCTAAAACGCACCTCATTTCTCATCTCCTTGTGCTCGGGTTCGCCATTCCAGCCACTTTACTAGCAATCTCCCTACTTGGAGCATCAGCCCCTTTAACCTCCTGTTCCGTACAGGTTGCAATTTGTCCTGAGGATGAACGGGAAGACGGGGAACCAATGAGAGACTAGCTCTTGGTGTTGGGACAGGCACAGGTCACTCTATTTTCCCATCAGGAAGAAGAATTAACCACAGGCTCAGCCTGCCCCCCTGAACCAGAACAGGGCCTGAAGCCATCCTGCGCTTTTGCGGCCAGCTCCCAAAAAACCGACTTGTAAAATGGAGCTTCAGGGCACTGCAATTCACAAACCTGCAGAGTTATAAATGATAACTCTCGTCCACAAATATATTGAGGGAAGGCAAAGAAGAGGATTTGAAATCAAGGCAGAATTGCAGGAAACAGATTTCAGGAGGTAGATTCGAATCGCCTTTAGAGCACATGAAAAGCGGCAAAACGTTGACAATGATGCCCTTGGCCAAAAAGGGCGTATGCGTTTTTTCCTGAATATATTCAGGAAAAAACGCATACGCCCTTTTTGGCCAACCAAGCAACCTGGAAAGGCAAATCAGCGCTACAAAGAAGTCTCGCTTCCCATCGGTCAAAAGGGCCATGCTGAAAAAAGTGTCAAAACCAGAAATGCAGGACAGGCCATGGAGAAATGGGAGCCTTGCTACACTGATGGGCGGGATGTAAATTGCCAACAGCCACTCTGGAGAAGTGTACGGTGTGTCCTGAAACATCTAAAAAACACAGCTTAGAGAGCATAGGGCACTTCCACGCATGGGGGGATAAAGTGGGAAAATTGAAAATCAGCAAGACACAAGCACCCCAAAGTTTAGGGCTGCTCTGTTGACAAGGACCTCCACTTCCTTCCACCTTAAATATCCCAGGAAAGCGAAAAATGGATAAAAAAGTTGTGGTCCTTATGTACAATGGAATATCACTCAGCCATGAAATCAATGTCATAAGGCTAGTAGCAGCATGATGAGTGGATTTAGGTAAGACGATTCTAAGTGAAATAAGTCACACAGAAAAGGACACTTCTCATAAGGTGTCACTTATAGAGGGAATGTAAAAACCGTTACACTTGAACTGAATTACAAAACAGAACAGAGTCACACATGCAGAAAACACACTATGGCTGCTTAACGGGAAAGGTGAGGTGGGGTGATACATAAAACAAGAGTTTCAAATTAGCTCAGATACCGTTCCATAAACCCAATATGGAATAGACAAGACCTACTCCTTGCTCAGAGAACTGGACTCAACACGCCCGATTCACCGCACAAGAATATATCTGACTAGTAATAATCTTAAAACCTATGTATTGATATCTCTCTGTTAGTGTGTCAAGTGGGTGTAAAGCGGCCTAAACACAGCCGTGAAAAGCAGCTAAAGCCCATTATAAAAATAAATTACTTTTAAAAACCCATGAAACAAAGACAGGGAAAGAGAGAGAAATTCTTACACAATTCGTTCAGGGGCTGTGATGCAACCTGGATTGACCATATCTAGACCCACAGCTGGATGAGACATAAGGGTGGACACTCTTGGGGCTGAGAGGTTTGGTGAGGTTGGGTGAGCAAACGCAGACCCTTTAAAGTAATACTGCGTGCTACCCATCGCATGGGTCCCAAATCTCCAGGTTCAAGGGCATCTTCCTACATCGAAATCATGCATGAGAAACCCAGAAGATGGTACACCGTGTGATGGGGAAAGGTTTCTAAAACGCACCTCATTTCTCATCTCCTTGTGCTCGGGTTCGCCATTCCAGCCACTTTACTAGCAATCTCCCTACTTGGAGCATCAGCCCCTTTAACCTCCTGTTCCGTACAGGTTGCAATTTGTCCTGAGGATGAACGGGAAGACGGGGAACCAATGAGAGACTAGCTCTTGGTGTTGGGACAGGCACAGGTCACTCTATTTTCCCATCAGGAAGAAGAATTAACCACAGGCTCAGCCTGCCCCCCTGAACCAGAACAGGGCCTGAAGCCATCCTGCGCTTTTGCGGCCAGCTCCCAAAAAACCGACTTGTAAAATGGAGCTTCAGGGCACTGCAATTCACAAACCTGCAGAGTTATAAATGATAACTCTCGTCCACAAATATATTGAGGGAAGGCAAAGAAGAGGATTTGAAATCAAGGCAGAATTGCAGGAAACAGATTTCAGGAGGTAGATTCGAATCGCCTTTAGAGCACATGAAAAGCGGCAAAACGTTGACAATGATGCCCTTGGCCAAAAAGGGCGTATGCGTTTTTTCCTGAATATATTCAGGAAAAAACGCATACGCCCTTTTTGGCCAACCAAGCAACCTGGAAAGGCAAATCAGCGCTACAAAGAAGTCTCGCTTCCCATCGGTCAAAAGGGCCATGCTGAAAAAAGTGTCAAAACCAGAAATGCAGGACAGGCCATGGAGAAATGGGAGCCTTGCTACACTGATGGGCGGGATGTAAATTGCCAACAGCCACTCTGGAGAAGTGTACGGTGTGTCCTGAAACATCTAAAAAACACAGCTTAGAGAGCATAGGGCACTTCCACGCATGGGGGGATAAAGTGGGAAAATTGAAAATCAGCAAGACACAAGCACCCCAAAGTTTAGGGCTGCTCTGTTGACAAGGACCTCCACTTCCTTCCACCTTAAATATCCCAGGAAAGCGAAAAATGGATAAAAAAGTTGTGGTCCTTATGTACAATGGAATATCACTCAGCCATGAAATCAATGTCATAAGGCTAGTAGCAGCATGATGAGTGGATTTAGGTAAGACGATTCTAAGTGAAATAAGTCACACAGAAAAGGACACTTCTCATAAGGTGTCACTTATAGAGGGAATGTAAAAACCGTTACACTTGAACTGAATTACAAAACAGAACAGAGTCACACATGCAGAAAACACACTATGGCTGCTTAACGGGAAAGGTGAGGTGGGGTGATACATAAAACAAGAGTTTCAAATTAGCTCAGATACCGTTCCATAAACCCAATATGGAATAGACAAGACCTACTCCTTGCTCAGAGAACTGGACTCAACACGCCCGATTCACCGCACAAGAATATATCTGACTAGTAATAATCTTAAAACCTATGTATTGATATCTCTCTGTTAGTGTGTCAAGTGGGTGTAAAGCGGCCTAAACACAGCCGTGAAAAGCAGCTAAACCCCATTATAAAAATAAATTACTTTTAAAAACCCATGAAACAAAGACAGGGAAAGAGAGAGAAATTCTTACACAATTCGTTCAGGGGCTGTGATGCAACCTGGATTGACCATATCTAGACCCACAGCTGGATGAGACATAAGGGTGGACACTCTTGGGGCTGAGAGGTCTGGTGAGGTTGGGTGAGCAAACGCAGACCCTTTAAAGTAATACTGCGTGCTACCCATCGCATGGGTCCCAAATCTCCAGGTTCAAGGGCATCTTCCTACATCGAAAACATGCATGAGAAACCCAGAAGATGGTACACCGTGTGATGGGGAAAGGTTTCTAAAACGCACCTCATTTCTCATCTCCTTGTGCTCGGGTTCGCCATTCCAGCCACTTTACTAGCAATCTCCCTACTTGGAGCATCAGCACCTTTAACCTCCTGTTCCGTACAGGTTGCAATTTGTCCTGAGGATGAACGGGAAGACGGGGAACCAATGAGAGACTAGCTCTTGGTGTTGGGACAGGCACAGGCCACTCTATTTTCCCATCAGGAAGAAGAATTAACCACAGGCTCAGCCTGCCCCCCTGAACCAGAACAGGGCCTGAAGCCATCCTGCGCTTTTGCGGCCAGCTCCCAAAAAAACGACTTGTAAAATGGAGCTTCAGGGCACTGCAATTCACAAACCTGCAGAGTTATAAATGATAACTCTCGTCCACAAATATATTGAGGGAAGGCAAAGAAGAGGATTTGAAATCAAGGCAGAATTGCAGGAAACAGATTTCAGGAGGTAGATTCGAATCGCCTTTAAAGCACATGAAAAGCGGCAAAACGTTGACAATGATGCCCTTGGCCAAAAAGGGCGTATGCGTTTTTTCCTGAATATATTCAGGAAAAAACGCATACGCCCTTTTTGGCCAACCAAGCAACCTGGAAAGGCAAATCAGCGCTACAAAGAAGTCTCGCTTCCCATCGGTCAAAAGGGCCATGCTGAAAAAACTGTCAAAACCAGAAATGCAGGACAGGCCATGGAGAAATGGGAGCCTTGCTACACTGATGGGCGGGAGGTAAATTGCCAACAGCCACTCTGGAGAAGTGTACGGTGTGTCCTGAAACATCTAAAAAACACAGCTTAGAGAGCATAGGGCACTTCCACGCATGGGGGGATAAAGTGGGAAAATTGAAAATCAGCAAGACACAAGCACCCCAAAGTTTAGGGCTGCTCTGTTGACAAGGACCTCCACTTCCTTCCACCTTAAATATCCCAGGAAAGCGAAAAATGGATAAAAAAGTTGTGGTCCTAATGTACAATGGAATATCACTCAGCCATGAATTCAATGTCATAAGGCTAGTAGCAGCATGATGAGTGGATTTAGGTAAGACGATTCTAAGTGAAATAAGTCACACAGAAAAGGACACTTCTCATAAGGTGTCACTTATAGAGGGAATGTAAAAACCGTTACACTTGAACTGAATTACAAAACAGAACAGAGTCACACATGCAGAAAACACACTATGGCTGCTTAACGGGAAAGGTGAGGCGGGGTGATACATAAAACAAGAGTTTCAAATTAGCTCAGATACCGTTCCATAAACCCAATATGGAATAGACAAGACCTACTCCTTGCTCAGAGAACTGGACACAACACGCCCGATTCACCGCACAAGAATATATCTGACTAGTAATAATCTTAAAACCTATGTATTGATATCTCTCTGTTAGTGGGTCAAGTGGGTGTAAAGCGGCCTAAACACAGCCGTGAAAAGCAGCTAAACCCCATTATAAAAATAAATTACTTTTAAAAACCCATGAAACAAAGACAGGGAAAGAGAGAGAAATTCTTACACAATTCGTTCAGGGGCTGTGATGCAACCTGGATTGACCATATCTAGACCCACAGCTGGATGAGACATAAGGGTGGACACTCTTGGGGCTGAGAGGTCTGGTGAGGTTGGGTGAGCAAACGCAGACCCTTTAAAGTAATACTGCGTGCTACCCATCGCATGGGTCCCAAATCTCCAGGTTCAAGGGCATCTTCCTACATCGAAAACATGCATGAGAAACCCAGAAGATGGTACACCGTGTGATGGGGAAAGGTTTCTAAAACGCACCTCATTTCTCATCTCCTTGTGCTCGGGTTCGCCATTCCAGCCACTTTACTAGCAATCTCCCTACTTGGAGCATCAGCACCTTTAACCTCCTGTTCCGTACAGGTTGCAATTTGTCCTGAGGATGAACGGGAAGACGGGGAACCAATGAGAGACTAGCTCTTGGTGTTGGGACAGGCACAGGCCACTCTATTTTCCCATCAGGAAGAAGAATTAACCACAGGCTCAGCCTGCCCCCCTGAACCAGAACAGGGCCTGAAGCCATCCTGCGCTTTTGCGGCCGGCTCCCAAAAAAACGACTTGTAAAATGGAGCTTCAGGGCACTGCAATTCACAAACCTGCAGAGTTATAAATGATAACTCTCGTCCACAAATATATTGAGGGAAGGCAAAGAAGAGGATTTGAAATCAAGGCAGAATTGCAGGAAACAGATTTCAGGAGGTAGATTCGAATCGCCTTTAAAGCACATGAAAAGCGGCAAAACGTTGACAATGATGCCCTTGGCCAAAAAGGGCGTATGCGTTTTTTCCTGAATATATTCAGGAAAAAACGCATACGCCCTTTTTGGCCAACCAAGCAACCTGGAAAGGCAAATCAGCGCTACAAAGAAGTCTCGCTTCCCATCGGTCAAAAGGGCCATGCTGAAAAAAGTGTCAAAACCAGAAATGCAGGACAGGCCATGGAGAAATGGGAGCCTTCCTACACTGATGGGCGGGATGTAAATTGCCAACAGCCACTCTGGAGAAGTGTACGGTGTGTCCTGAAACATCTAAAAAACACAGCTTAGAGAGCATAGGGCACTTCCACGCATGGGGGGATAAAGTGGGAAAATTGAAAATCAGCAAGACACAAGCACCCCAAAGTTTAGGGCTGCTCTGTTGACAAGGACCTCCACTTCCTTCCACCTTAAATATCCCAGGAAAGCGAAAAATGGATAAAAAAGTTGTGGTCCTTATGTACAATGGAATATCACTCAGCCATGAAATCAATGTCATAAGGCTAGTAGCAGCATGATGAGTGGATTTAGGTAAGACGATTCTAAGTGAAATAAGTCACACAGAAAAGGACACTTCTCATAAGGTGTCACTTATAGAGGGAATGTAAAAACCGTTACACTTGAACTGAATTACAAAACAGAACAGAGTCACACATGCAGAAAACACACTATGGCTGCTTAACGGGAAAGGTGAGGTGGGGTGATACATAAAACAAGAGTTTCAAATTAGCTCAGATACCGTTCCATAAACCCAATATGGAATAGACAAGACCTACTCCTTGCTCAGAGAACTGGACTCAACACGCCCGATTCACCGCACAAGAATATATCTGACTAGTAATAATCTTAAAACCTATGTATTGATATCTCTCTGTTAGTGGGTCAAGTGGGTGTAAAGCGGCCTAAACACAACCGTGAAAAGCAGCTAAACCCCATTATAAAAATAAATTACTTTTAAAAACCCATGAAACAAAGACAGGGAAAGAGAGAGAAATTCTTACACAATTCGTTCAGGGGCTGTGATGCAACCTGGATTGACCATATCTAGACCCACAGCTGGATGAGACATAAGGGTGGACACTCTTGGGGCTGAGAGGTTTGGTGAGGTTGGGTGAGCAAACGCAGACCCTTTAAAGTAATACTGCGTGCTACCCATCGCATGGGTCCCAAATCTCCAGGTTCAAGGGCATCTTCCTACATCGAAAACATGCATGAGAAACCCAGAAGATGGTACACCGTGTGATGGGGAAAGGTTTCTAAAACGCACCTCATTTCTCATCTCCTTGTGCTCGGGTTCGCCATTCCAGCCACTTTACTAGCAATCTCCCTACTTGGAGCATCAGCACCTTTAACCTCCTGTTCCGTACAGGTTGCAATTTGTCCTGAGGATGAACGGGAAGACGGGGAACCAATGAGAGACTAGCTCTTGGTGTTGGGACAGGCACAGGTCACTCTATTTTCCCATCAGGAAGAAGAATTAACCACAGGCTCAGCCTGCCCCCCTGAACCAGAACAGGGCCTGAAGCCATCCTGCGCTTTTGCGGCCGGCTCCCAAAAAACCGACTTGTAAAATGGAGCTTCAGGGCACTGCAATTCACAAACCTGCAGAGTTATAAATGATAACTCTCGTCCACAAATATATTGAGGGAAGGCAAAGAAGAGGATTTGAAATCAAGGCAGAATTGCAGGAAACAGATTTCAGGAGGTAGATTCGAATCGCCTTTAAAGCACATGAAAAGCGGCAAAACGTTGACAATGATGCCCTTGGCCAAAAAGGGCGTATGCGTTTTTTCCTGAATACATTCAGGAAAAAACGCATACGCCCTTTTTGGCCAACCAAGCAACCTGGAAAGGCAAATCAGCGCTACAAAGAAGTCTCGCTTCCCATCGGTCAAAAGGGCCATGCTGAAAAAAGTGTCAAAACCAGAAATGCAGGACAGGCCATGGAGAAATGGGAGCCTTGCTACACTGATGGGCGGGATGTAAATTGCCAACAGCCACTCTGGAGAAGTGTACGGTGTGTCCTGAAACATCTAAAAAACACAGCTTAGAGAGCATAGGGCACTTCCACGCATGGGGGGATAAAGTGGGAAAATTGAAAATCAGCAAGACACAAGCACCCCAAAGTTTAGGGCTGCTCTGTTGACAAGGACCTCCACTTCCTTCCACCTTAAATATCCCAGGAAAGCGAAAAATGGATAAAAAAGTTGTGGTCCTTATGTACAATGGAATATCACTCAGCCATGAAATCAATGTCATAAGGCTAGTAGCAGCATGATGAGTGGATTTAGGTAAGACGATTCTAAGTGAAATAAGTCACACAGAAAAGGACACTTCTCATAAGGTGTCACTTATAGAGGGAATGTAAAAACCGTTACACTTGAACTGAATTACAAAACAGAACAGAGTCACACATGCAGAAAACACACTATGGCTGCTTAACGGGAAAGGTGAGGTGGGGTGATACATAAAACAAGAGTTTCAAATTAGCTCAGATACCGTTCCATAAACCCAATATGGAATAGACAAGACCTACTCCTTGCTCAGAGAACTGGACTCAACACGCCCGA
This sequence comes from Balaenoptera physalus, assembly GCF_965194825.1. Classification (NCBI taxonomy): domain Eukaryota; kingdom Metazoa; phylum Chordata; class Mammalia; order Artiodactyla; family Balaenopteridae; genus Balaenoptera; species Balaenoptera physalus. Next base: position 31,981 of record NW_028125028.1, read on the forward strand.
TTCACCGCACAAGAATATATCTGACTAGTAATAATCTTAAAACCTATGTATTGATATCTCTCTGTTAGTGGGTCAAGTGGGTGTAAAGCGGCCTAAACACAGCCGTGAAAAGCAGCTAAACCCCATTATAAAAATAAATTACTTTTAAAAACCCATGAAACAAAGACAGGGAAAGAGAGAGAAATTCTTACACAATTCGTTCAGGGGCTGTGATGCAACCTGGATTGACCATATCTAGACCCACAGCTGGATGAGACATAAGGGTGGACACTCTTGGGGCTGAGAGGTTTGGTGAGGTTGGGTGAGCAAACGCAGACCCTTTAAAGTAATACTGCGTGCTACCCATCGCATGGGTCCCAAATCTCCAGGTTCAAGGGCATCTTCCTACATCGAAAACATGCATGAGAAACCCAGAAGATGGTACACCGTGTGATGGGGAAAGGTTTCTAAAACGCACCTCATTTCTCATCTCCTTGTGCTCGGGTTCGCCATTCCAGCCACTTTACTAGCAATCTCCCTACTTGGAGCATCAGCACCTTTAACCTCCTGTTCCGTACAGGTTGCAATTTGTCCTGAGGATGAACGGGAAGACGGGGAACCAATGAGAGACTAGCTCTTGGTGTTGGGACAGGCACAGGTCACTCTATTTTCCCATCAGGAAGAAGAATTAACCACAGGCTCAGCCTGCCCCCCTGAACCAGAACAGGGCCTGAAGCCATCCTGCGCTTTTGCGGCCGGCTCCCAAAAAACCGACTTGTAAAATGGAGCTTCAGGGCACTGCAATTCACAAACCTGCAGAGTTATAAATGATAACTCTCGTCCACAAATATATTGAGGGAAGGCAAAGAAGAGGATTTGAAATCAAGGCAGAATTGCAGGAAACAGATTTCAGGAGGTAGATTCGAATCGCCTTTAAAGCACATGAAAAGCGGCAAAATGTTGACAATGATGCCCTTGGCCAAAAAGGGCGTACGCGTTTTTTCCTGAATATATTCAGGAAAAAACGCGTACGCCCTTTTTGGCCAACCAAGCAACCTGGAAAGGCAAATCAGCGCTACAAAGAAGTCTCGCTTCCCATCGGTCAAAAGGGCCATGCTGAAAAAAGTGTCAAAACCAGAAATGCAGGACAGGCCATGGAGAAATGGGAGCCTTGCTACACTGATGGGCGGGATGTAAATTGCCAACAGCCACTCTGGAGAAGTGTACGGTGTGTCCTGAAACATCTAAAAAACACAGCTTAGAGAGCATAGGGCACTTCCACGCATGGGGGGATAAAGTGGGAAAATTGAAAATCAGCAAGACACAAGCACCCCAAAGTTTAGGGCTGCTCTGTTGACAAGGACCTCCACTTCCTTCCACCTTAAATATCCCAGGAAAGCGAAAAATGGATAAAAAAGTTGTGGTCCTTATGTACAATGGAATATCACTCAGCCATGAAATCAATGTCATAAGGCTAGTAGCAGCATGATGAGTGGATTTAGGTAAGACGATTCTAAGTGAAATAAGTCACACAGAAAAGGACACTTCTCATAAGGTGTCACTTATAGAGGGAATGTAAAAACCATTACACTTGAACTGAATTACAAAACAGAACAGAGTCACACATGCAGAAAACACACTATGGCTGCTTAACGGGAAAGGTGAGGTGGGGTGATACATAAAACAAGAGTTTCAAATTAGCTCAGATACCGTTCCATAAACCCAATATGGAATAGACAAGACCTACTCCTTGCTCAGAGAACTGGACTCAACACGCCCGATTCACCGCACAAGAATATATCTGACTAGTAATAATCTTAAAACCTATGTATTGATATCTCTCTGTTAGTGGGTCAAGTGGGTGTAAAGCGGCCTAAACACAGCCGTGAAAAGCAGCTAAACCCCATTATAAAAATAAATTACTTTTAAAAACCCATGAAACAAAGACAGGGAAAGAGAGAGAAATTCTTACACAATTCGTTCAGGGGCTGTGATGCAACCTGGATTGACCATATCTAGACCCACAGCTGGATGAGACATAAGGGTGGACACTCTTGGGGCTGAGAGGTTTGGTGAGGTTGGGTGAGCAAACGCAGACCCTTTAAAGTAATACTGCGTGCTACCCATCGCATGGGTCCCAAATCTCCAGGTTCAAGGGCATCTTCCTACATCGAAAACATGCATGAGAAACCCAGAAGATGGTACACCGTGTGATGGGGAAAGGTTTCTAAAACGCACCTCATTTCTCATCTCCTTGTGCTCGGGTTCGCCATTCCAGCCACTTTACTAGCAATCTCCCTACTTGGAGCATCAGCACCTTTAACCTCCTGTTCCGTACAGGTTGCAATTTGTCCTGAGGATGAACGGGAAGACGGGGAACCAATGAGAGACTAGCTCTTGGTGTTGGGACAGGCACAGGTCACTCTATTTTCCCATCAGGAAGAAGAATTAACCACAGGCTCAGCCTGCCCCCCTGAACCAGAACAGGGCCTGAAGCCATCCTGCGCTTTTGCGGCCGGCTCCCAAAAAAGCGACCTGTAAAATGGAGCTTCAGGGCACTGCAATTCACAAACCTGCAGAGTTATAAATGATAACTCTCGTCCACAAATATATTGAGGGAAGGCAAAGAAGAGGATTTGAAATCAAGGCAGAATTGCAGGAAACAGATTTCAGGAGGTAGATTCGAATCGCCTTTAAAGCACATGAAAAGCGGCAAAACGTTGACAATGATGCCCTTGGCCAAAAAGGGCGTATGCGTTTTTTCCTGAATATATTCAGGAAAAAACGCATACGCCCTTTTTGGCCAACCAAGCAACCTGGAAAGGCAAATCAGCGCTACAAAGAAGTCTCGCTTCCCATCGGTCAAAAGGGCCATGCTGAAAAAAGTGTCAAAACCAGAAATGCAGGACAGGCCATGGAGAAATGGGAGCCTTGCTACACTGATGGGCGGGATGTAAATTGCCAACAGCCACTCTGGAGAAGTGTACGGTGTGTCCTGAAACATCTAAAAAACACAGCTTAGAGAGCATAGGGCACTTCCACGCATGGGGGGATAAAGTGGGAAAATTGAAAATCAGCAAGACACAAGCACCCCAAAGTTTAGGGCTGCTCTGTTGACAAGGACCTCCACTTCCTTCCACCTTAAATATCCCAGGAAAGCGAAAAATGGATAAAAAAGTTGTGGTCCTTATGTACAATGGAATATCACTCAGCCATGAAATCAATGTCATAAGGCTAGTAGCAGCATGATGAGTGGATTTAGGTAAGACGATTCTAAGTGAAATAAGTCACACAGAAAAGGACACTTCTCATAAGGTGTCACTTATAGAGGGAATGTAAAAACCGTTACACTTGAACTGAATTACAAAACAGAACAGAGTCACACATGCAGAAAACACACTATGGCTGCTTAACGGGAAAGGTGAGGTGGGGTGATACATAAAACAAGAGTTTCAAATTAGCTCAGATACCGTTCCATAAACCCAATATGGAATAGACAAGACCTACTCCTTGCTCAGAGAACTGGACTCAACACGCCCGATTCACCGCACAAGAATATATCTGACTAGTAATAATCTTAAAACCTATGTATTGATATCTCTCTGTTAGTGTGTCAAGTGGGTGTAAAGCGGCCTAAACACAGCCGTGAAAAGCAGCTAAAGCCCATTATAAAAATAAATTACTTTTAAAAACCCATGAAACAAAGACAGGGAAAGAGAGAGAAATTCTTACACAATTCGTTCAGGGGCTGTGATGCAACCTGGATTGACCATATCTAGACCCACAGCTGGATGAGACATAAGGGTGGACACTCTTGGGGCTGAGAGGTTCGGTGAGGTTGGGTGAGCAAACGCAGACCCTTTAAAGTAATACTGCGTGCTACCCATCGCATGGGTCCCAAATCTCCAGGTTCAAGGGCATCTTCCTACATCGAAAACATGCATGAGAAACCCAGAAGATGGTACACCGTGTGATGGGGAAAGGTTTCTAAAACGCACCTCATTTCTCATCTCCTTGTGCTCGGGTTCGCCATTCCAGCCACTTTACTAGCAATCTCCCTACTTGGAGCATCAGCACCTTTAACCTCCTGTTCCGTACAGGTTGCAATTTGTCCTGAGGATGAACGGGAAGACGGGGAACCAATGAGAGACTAGCTCTTGGTGTTGGGAGAGGCACAGGTCACTCTATTTTCCCATCAGGAAGAAGAATTAACCACAGGCTCAGCCTGCCCCCCTGAACCAGAACAGGGCCTGAAGCCATCCTGCGCTTTTGCGGCCAGCTCCCAAAAAACCGACTTGTAAAATGGAGCTTCAGGGCACTGCAATTCACAAACCTGCAGAGTTATAAATGATAACTCTCGTCCACAAATATATTGAGGGAAGGCAAAGAAGAGGATTTGAAATCAAGGCAGAATTGCAGGAAACAGATTTCAGGAGGTAGATTCGAATCGCCTTTAAAGCACATGAAAAGCGGCAAAACGTTGACAATGATGCCCTTGGCCAAAAAGGGCGTATGCGTTTTTTCCTGAATATATTCAAGAAAAAACGCATACGCCCTTTTTGGCCAACCAAGCAACCTGGAAAGGCAAATCAGCGCTACAAAGAAGTCTCGCTTCCCATCGGTCAAAAGGGCCATGCTGAAAAAAGTGTGAAAACCAGAAATGCAGGACAGGCCATGGAGAAATGGGAGCCTTGCTACACTGATGGGCGGGATGTAAATTGCCAACAGCCACTCTGGAGAAGTGTACGGTGTGTCCTGAAACATCTAAAAAACACAGCTTAGAGAGCATAGGGCACTTCCAAGCATGGGGGGATAAAGTGGGAAAATTGAAAATCAGCAAGACACAAGCACCCCAAAGTTTAGGGCTGCTCTGTTGACAAGAACCTCCACTTCCTTCCACCTTAAATATCCCAGGAAAGCGAAAAATGGATAAAAAAGTTGTGGTCCTTATGTACAATGGAATATCACTCAGCCATGAAATCAATGTCATAAGGCTAGTAGCAGCATGATGAGTGGATTTAGGTAAGACGATTCTAAGTGAAATAAGTCACACAGAAAAGGACACTTCTCATAAGGTGTCACTTATAAAGGGAATGTAAAAACCGTTACACTTGAACTGAATTACAAAACAGAACAGAGTCACACATGCAGAAAACACACTATGGCTGCTTAACGGGAAAGGTGAGGTGGGGTGATACATAAAACAAGAGTTTCAAATTAGCTCAGATACCGTTCCATAAACCCAATATGGAATAGACAAGACCTACTCCTTGCTCAGAGAACTGGACTCAACACGCCCGATTCACCGCACAAGAATATATCTGACTAGTAATAATCTTAAAACCTATGTATTGATATCTCTCTGTTAGTGGGTCAAGTGGGTGTAAAGCGGCCTAAACACAGCCGTGAAAAGCAGCTAAACCCCATTATAAAAATAAATTACTTTTAAAAACCCATGAAACAAAGACAGGGAAAGAGAGAGAAATTCTTACACAATTCGTTCAGGGGCTGTGATGCAACCTGGATTGACCATATCTAGACCCACAGCTGGATGAGACATAAGGGTGGACACTCTTGGGGCTGAGAGGTCTGGTGAGGTTGGGTGAGCAAACGCAGACCCTTTAAAGTAATACTGCGTGCTACCCATCGCATGGGTCCCAAATCTCCAGGTTCAAGGGCATCTTCCTACATCGAAAACATGCATGAGAAACCCAGAAGATGGTACACCGTGTGATGGGGAAAGGTTTCTAAAACGCACCTCATTTCTCATCTCCTTGTGCTCGGGTTCGCCATTCCAGCCACTTTACTAGCAATCTCCCTACTTGGAGCATCAGCACCTTTAACCTCCTGTTCCGTACAGGTTGCAATTTGTCCTGAGGATGAACGGGAAGACGGGGAACCAATGAGAGACTAGCTCTTGGTGTTGGGACAGGCACAGGCCACTCTATTTTCCCATCAGGAAGAAGAATTAACCACAGGCTCAGCCTGCCCCCCTGAACCAGAACAGGGCCTGAAGCCATCCTGCGCTTTTGCGGCCAGCTCCCAAAAAACCGACTTGTAAAATGGAGCTTCAGGGCACTGCAATTCACAAACCTGCAGAGTTATAAATGATAACTCTCGTCCACAAATATATTGAGGGAAGGCAAAGAAGAGGATTTGAAATCAAGGCAGAATTGCAGGAAACAGATTTCAGGAGGTAGATTCGAATCGCCTTTAAAGCACATGAAAAGCGGCAAAACGTTGACAATGATGCCCTTGGCCAAAAAGGGCGTATGCGTTTTTTCCTGAATATATTCAGGAAAAAACGCATACGCCCTTTTTGGCCAACCAAGCAACCTGGAAAGGCAAATCAGCGCTACAAAGAAGTCTCGCTTCCCATCGGTCAAAAGGGCCATGCTGAAAAAACTGTCAAAACCAGAAATGCAGGACAGGCCATGGAGAAATGGGAGCCTTGCTACACTGATGGGCGGGAGGTAAATTGCCAACAGCCACTCTGGAGAAGTGTACGGTGTGTCCTGAAACATCTAAAAAACACAGCTTAGAGAGCATAGGGCACTTCCACGCATGGGGGGATAAAGTGGGAAAATTGAAAATCAGCAAGACACAAGCACCCCAAAGTTTAGGGCTGCTCTGTTGACAAGGACCTCCACTTCCTTCCACCTTAAATATCCCAGGAAAGCGAAAAATGGATAAAAAAGTTGTGGTCCTAATGTACAATGGAATATCACTCAGCCATGAATTCAATGTCATAAGGCTAGTAGCAGCATGATGAGTGGATTTAGGTAAGACGATTCTAAGTGAAATAAGTCACACAGAAAAGGACACTTCTCATAAGGTGTCACTTATAGAGGGAATGTAAAAACCGTTACACTTGAACTGAATTACAAAACAGAACAGAGTCACACATGCAGAAAACACACTATGGCTGCTTAACGGGAAAGGTGAGGCGGGGTGATACATAAAACAAGAGTTTCAAATTAGCTCAGATACCGTTCCATAAACCCAATATGGAATAGACAAGACCTACTCCTTGCTCAGAGAACTGGACACAACACGCCCGATTCACCGCACAAGAATATATCTGACTAGTAATAATCTTAAAACCTATGTATTGATATCTCTCTGTTAGTGTGTCAAGTGGGTATAAAGCGGCCTAAACACAGCCGTGAAAAGCAGCTAAACCCCATTATAAAAATAAATTACTTTTAAAAACCCATGAAACAAAGACAGGGAAAGAGAGAGAAATTCTTACACAATTCGTTCAGGGGCTGTGATGCAACCTGGATTGACCATATCTAGACCCACAGCTGGATGAGACATAAGGGTGGACACTCTTGGGGCTGAGAGGTCTGGTGAGGTTGGGTGAGCAAACGCAGACCCTTTAAAGTAATACTGCGTGCTACCCATCGCATGGGTCCCAAATCTCCAGGTTCAAGGGCATCTTCCTACATCGAAAACATGCATGAGAAACCCAGAAGATGGTACACCGTGTGATGGGGAAAGGTTTCTAAAACGCACCTCATTTCTCATCTCCTTGTGCTCGGGTTCGCCATTCCAGCCACTTTACTAGCAATCTCCCTACTTGGAGCATCAGCACCTTTAACCTCCTGTTCCGTACAGGTTGCAATTTGTCCTGAGGATGAACGGGAAGACGGGGAACCAATGAGAGACTAGCTCTTGGTGTTGGGACAGGCACAGGCCACTCTATTTTCCCATCAGGAAGAAGAATTAACCACAGGCTCAGCCTGCCCCCCTGAACCAGAACAGGGCCTGAAGCCATCCTGCGCTTTTGCGGCCAGCTCCCAAAAAAACGACTTGTAAAATGGAGCTTCAGGGCACTGCAATTCACAAACCTGCAGAGTTATAAATGATAACTCTCGTCCACAAATATATTGAGGGAAGGCAAAGAAGAGGATTTGAAATCAAGGCAGAATTGCAGGAAACAGATTTCAGGAGGTAGATTCGAATCGCCTTTAAAGCACATGAAAAGCGGCAAAACGTTGACAATGATGCCCTTGGCCAAAAAGGGCGTATGCGTTTTTTCCTGAATATATTCAGGAAAAAACGCATACGCCCTTTTTGGCCAACCAAGCAACCTGGAAAGGCAAATCAGCGCTACAAAGAAGTCTCGCTTCCCATCGGTCAAAAGGGCCATGCTGAAAAAAGTGTCAAAACCAGAAATGCAGGACAGGCCATGGAGAAATGGGAGCCTTGCTACACTGATGGGCGGGATGTAAATTGCCAACAGCCACTCTGGAGAAGTGTACGGTGTGTCCTGAAACATCTAAAAAACACAGCTTAGAGAGCATAGGGCACTTCCACGCATGGGGGGATAAAGTGGGAAAATTGAAAATCAGCAAGACACAAGCACCCCAAAGTTTAGGGCTGCTCTGTTGACAAGGACCTCCACTTCCTTCCACCTTAAATATCCCAGGAAAGCGAAAAATGGATAAAAAAGTTGTGGTCCTTATGTACAATGGAATATCACTCAGCCATGAAATCAATGTCATAAGGCTAGTAGCAGCATGATGAGTGGATTTAGGTAAGACGATTCTAAGTGAAATAAGTCACACAGAAAAGGACACTTCTCATAAGGTGTCACTTATAGAGGGAATGTAAAAATCGTTACACTTGAACTGAATTACAAAACAGAACAGAGTCACACATGCAGAAAACACACTATGGCTGCTTAACGGGAAAGGTGAGGCGGGGTGATACATAAAACAAGAGTTTCAAATTAGCTCAGATACCGTTCCATAAACCCAATATGGAATAGACAAGACCTACTCCTTGCTCAGAGAACTGGACACAACACGCCCGATTCACCGCACAAGAATATATCTGACTAGTAATAATCTTAAAACCTATGTATTGATATCTCTCTGTTAGTGTGTCAAGTGGGTGTAAAGCGGCCTAAACACAGCCGTGAAAAGCAGCTAAACCCCATTATAAAAATAAATTACTTTTAAAAACCCATGAAACAAAGACAGGGAAAGAGAGAGAAATTCTTACACAATTCGTTCAGGGGCTGTGATGCAACCTGGATTGACCATATCTAGACCCACAGCTGGATGAGACATAAGGGTGGACACTCTTGGGGCTGAGAGGTCTGGTGAGGTTGGGTGAGCAAACGCAGACCCTTTAAAGTAATACTGCGTGCTACCCATCGCATGGGTCCCAAATCTCCAGGTTCAAGGGCATCTTCCTACATCGAAAACATGCATGAGAAACCCAGAAGATGGTACACCGTGTGATGGGGAAAGGTTTCTAAAACGCACCTCATTTCTCATCTCCTTGTGCTCGGGTTCGCCATTCCAGCCACTTTACTAGCAATCTCCCTACTTGGAGCATCAGCACCTTTAACCTCCTGTTCCGTACAGGTTGCAATTTGTCCTGAGGATGAACGGGAAGACGGGGAACCAATGAGAGACTAGCTCTTGGTGTTGGGACAGGCACAGGCCACTCTATTTTCCCATCAGGAAGAAGAATTAACCACAGGCTCAGCCTGCCCCCCTGAACCAGAACAGGGCCTGAAGCCATCCTGCGCTTTTGCGGCCAGCTCCCAAAAAAACGACTTGTAAAATGGAGCTTCAGGGCACTGCAATTCACAAACCTGCAGAGTTATAAATCATAGCTCTCGTCCACAAATATATTGAGGGAAGGCAAAGAAGAGGATTTGAAATCAAGGCAGAATTGCAGGAAACAGATTTCAGGAGGTAGATTCGAATCGCCTTTAAAGCACATGAAAAGCGGCAAAACGTTGACAATGATGCCCTTGGCCAAAAAGGGCGTATGCGTTTTTTCCTGAATATATTCAGGAAAAAACGCATACGCCCTTTTTGGCCAACCAAGCAACCTGGAAAGGCAAATCAGCGCTACAAAGAAGTCTCGCTTCCCATCGGTCAAAAGGGCCATGCTGAAAAAAGTGTCAAAACCAGAAATGCAGGACAGGCCATGGAGAAATGGGAGCCTTGCTACACTGATGGGCGGGATGTAAATTGCCAACAGCCACTCTGGAGAAGTGTACGGTGTGTCCTGAAACATCTAAAAAACACAGCTTAGAGAGCATAGGGCACTTCCACGCATGGGGGGATAAAGTGGGAAAATTGAAAATCAGCAAGACACAAGCACCCCAAAGTTTAGGGCTGCTCTGTTGACAAGGACCTCCACTTCCTTCCACCTTAAATATCCCAGGAAAGCGAAAAATGGATAAAAAAGTTGTGGTCCTTATGTACAATGGAATATCACTCAGCCATGAAATCAATGTCATAAGGCTAGTAGCAGCATGATGAGTGGATTTAGGTAAGACGATTCTAAGTGAAATAAGTCACACAGAAAAGGACACTTCTCATAAGGTGTCACTTATAGAGGGAATGTAAAAACCGTTACACTTGAACTGAATTACAAAACAGAACAGAGTCACACATGCAGAAAACACACTATGGCTGCTTAACGGGAAAGGTGAGGTGGGGTGATACATAAAACAAGAGTTTCAAATTAGCTCAGATACCGTTCCATAAACCCAATATGGAATAGACAAGACCTACTCCTTGCTCAGAGAACTGGACTCAACACGCCCGATTCACCGCACAAGAATATATCTGACTAGTAATAATCTTAAAACCTATGTATTGATATCTCTCTGTTAGTGGGTCAAGTGGGTGTAAAGCGGCCTAAACACAGCCGTGAAAAGCAGCTAAACCCCATTATAAAAATAAATTACTTTTAAAAACCCATGAAACAAAGACAGGGAAAGAGAGAGAAATTCTTACACAATTCGTTCAGGGGCTGTGATGCAACCTGGATTGACCATATCTAGACCCACAGCTGGATGAGACATAAGGGTGGACACTCTTGGGGCTGAGAGGTTTGGTGAGGTTGGGTGAGCAAACGCAGACCCTTTAAAGTAATACTGCGTGCTACCCATCGCATGGGTCCCAAATCTCCAGGTTCAAGGGCATCTTCCTACATCGAAAACATGCATGAGAAACCCAGAAGATGGTACACCGTGTGATGGGGAAAGGTTTCTAAAACGCACCTCATTTCTCATCTCCTTGTGCTCGGGTTCGCCATTCCAGCCACTTTACTAGCAATCTCCCTACTTGGAGCATCAGCACCTTTAACCTCCTGTTCCGTACAGGTTGCAATTTGTCCTGAGGATGAACGGGAAGACAGGGAACCAATGAGAGACTAGCTCTTGGTGTTGGGAGAGGCACAGGTCACTCTATTTTCCCATCAGGAAGAAGAATTAACCACAGGCTCAGCCTGCCCCCCTGAACCAGAACAGGGCCTGAAGCCATCCTGCGCTTTTGCGGCCGGCTCCCAAAAAACCGACTTGTACAATGGAGCTTCAGGGCACTGCAATTCACAAACCTGCAGAGTTATAAATGATAACTCTCGTCCACAAATATATTGAGGGAAGGCAAAGAAGAGGATTTGAAATCAAGGCAGAATTGCAGGAAACAGATTTCAGGAGGTAGATTCGAATCGCCTTTAAAGCACATGAAAAGCGGCAAAACGTTGACAATGATGCCCTTGGCCAAAAAGGGCGTATGCGTTTTTTCCTGAATACATTCAGGAAAAAACGCATACGCCCTTTTTGGCCAACCAAGCAACCTGGAAAGGCAAATCAGCGCTACAAAGAAGTCTCGCTTCCCATCGGTCAAAAGGGCCATGCTGAAAAAAGTGTCAAAACCAGAAATGCAGGACAGGCCATGGAGAAATGGGAGCCTTCCTACACTGATGGGCGGGATGTAAATTGCCAACAGCCACTCTGGAGAAGTGTACGGTGTGTCCTGAAACATCTAAAAAACACAGCTTAGAGAGCATAGGGCACTTCCACGCATGGGGGGATAAAGTGGGAAAATTGAAAATCAGCAAGACACAAGCACCCCAAAGTTTAGGGCTGCTCTGTTGACAAGGACCTCCACTTCCTTCCACCTTAAATATCCCAGGAAAGCGAAAAATGGATAAAAAAGTTGTGGTCCTTATGTACAATGGAATATCACTCAGCCATGAAATCAATGTCATAAGGCTAGTAGCAGCATGATGAGTGGATTTAGGTAAGACGATTCTAAGTGAAATAAGTCACACAGAAAAGGACACTTCTCATAAGGTGTCACTTATAGAGGGAATGTAAAAACCGTTACACTTGAACTGAATTACAAAACAGAACAGAGTCACACATGCAGAAAACACACTATGGCTGCTTAACGGGAAAGGTGAGGTGGGGTGATACATAAAACAAGAGTTTCAAATTAGCTCAGATACCGTTCCATAAACCCAATATGGAATAGACAAGACCTACTCCTTGCTCAGAGAACTGGACTCAACACGCCCGATTCACCGCACAAGAATATATCTGACTAGTAATAATCTTAAAACCTATGTATTGATATCTCTCTGTTAGTGGGTCAAGTGGGTGTAAAGCGGCCTAAACACAGCCGTGAAAAGCAGCTAAACCCCATTATAAAAATAAATTACTTTTAAAAACCCATGAAACAAAGACAGGGAAAGAGAGAGAAATTCTTACACAATTCGTTCAGGGGCTGTGATGCAACCTGGATTGACCATATCTAGACCCACAGCTGGATGAGACATAAGGGTGGACACTCTTGGGGCTGAGAGGTTTGGTGAGGTTGGGTGAGCAAACGCAGACCCTTTAAAGTAATACTGCGTGCTACCCATCGCATGGGTCCCAAATCTCCAGGTTCAAGGGCATCTTCCTACATCGAAAACATGCATGAGAAACCCAGAAGATGGTACACCGTGTGATGGGGAAAGGTTTCTAAAACGCACCTCATTTCTCATCTCCTTGTGCTCGGGTTCGCCATTCCAGCCACTTTACTAGCAATCTCCCTACTTGGAGCATCAGCACCTTTAACCTCCTGTTCCGTACAGGTTGCAATTTGTCCTGAGGATGAACGGGAAGACGGGGAACCAATGAGAGACTAGCTCTTGGTGTTGGGAGAGGCACAGGTCACTCTATTTTCCCATCAGGAAGAAGAATTAACCACAGGCTCAGCCTGCCCCCCTGAACCAGAACAGGGCCTGAAGCCATCCTGCGCTTTTGCGGCCGGCTCCCAAAAAACCGACTTGTAAAATGGAGCTTCAGGGCACTGCAATTCACAAACCTGCAGAGTTATAAATGATAACTCTCGTCCACAAATATATTGAGGGAAGGCAAAGAAGAGGATTTGAAATCAAGGCAGAATTGCAGGAAACAGATTTCAGGAGGTAGATTCGAATCGCCTTTAAAGCACATGAAAAGCGGCAAAACGTTGACAATGATGCCCTTGGCCAAAAAGGGCGTATGCGTTTTTTCCTGAATACATTCAGGAAAAAACGCATACGCCCTTTTTGGCCAACCAAGCAACCTGGAAAGGCAAATCAGCGCTACAAAGAAGTCTCGCTTCCCATCGGTCAAAAGGGCCATGCTGAAAAAAGTGTCAAAACCAGAAATGCAGGACAGGCCATGGAGAAATGGGAGCCTTGCTACACTGATGGGCGGGATGTAAATTGCCAACAGCCACTCTGGAGAAGTGTACGGTGTGTCCTGAAACATCTAAAAAACACAGCTTAGAGAGCATAGGGCACTTCCACGCATGGGGGGATAAAGTGGGAAAATTGAAAATCAGCAAGACACAAGCACCCCAAAGTTTAGGGCTGCTCTGTTGACAAGGACCTCCACTTCCTTCCACCTTAAATATCCCAGGAAAGCGAAAAATGGATAAAAAAGTTGTGGTCCTTATGTACAATGGAATATCACTCAGCCATGAAATCAATGTCATAAGGCTAGTAGCAGCATGATGAGTGGATTTAGGTAAGACGATTCTAAGTGAAATAAGTCACACAGAAAAGGACACTTCTCATAAGGTGTCACTTATAGAGGGAATGTAAAAACCGTTACACTTGAACTGAATTACAAAACAGAACAGAGTCACACATGCAGAAAACACACTATGGCTGCTTAACGGGAAAGGTGAGGTGGGGTGATACATAAAACAAGAGTTTCAAATTAGCTCAGATACCGTTCCATAAACCCAATATGGAATAGACAAGACCTACTCCTTGCTCAGAGAACTGGACTCAACACGCCCGATTCACCGCACAAGAATATATCTGACTAGTAATAATCTTAAAACCTATGTATTGATATCTCTCTGTTAGTGGGTCAAGTGGGTGTAAAGCGGCCTAAACACAGCCGTGAAAAGCAGCTAAACCCCATTATAAAAATAAATTACTTTTAAAAACCCATGAAACAAAGACAGGGAAAGAGAGAGAAATTCTTACACAATTCGTTCAGGGGCTGTGATGCAACCTGGATTGACCATATCTAGACCCACAGCTGGATGAGACATAAGGGTGGACACTCTTGGGGCTGAGAGGTTTGGTGAGGTTGGGTGAGCAAACGCAGACCCTTTAAAGTAATACTGCGTGCTACCCATCGCATGGGTCCCAAATCTCCAGGTTCAAGGGCATCTTCCTACATCGAAAACATGCATGAGAAACCCAGAAGATGGTACACCGTGTGATGGGGAAAGGTTTCTAAAACGCACCTCATTTCTCATCTCCTTGTGCTCGGGTTCGCCATTCCAGCCACTTTACTAGCAATCTCCCTACTTGGAGCATCAGCACCTTTAACCTCCTGTTCCGTACAGGTTGCAATTTGTCCTGAGGATGAACGGGAAGACGGGGAACCAATGAGAGACTAGCTCTTGGTGTTGGGACAGGCACAGGCCACTCTATTTTCCCATCAGGAAGAAGAATTAACCACAGGCTCAGCCTGCCCCCCTGAACCAGAACAGGGCCTGAAGCCATCCTGCGCTTTTGCGGCCGGCTCCCAAAAAACCGACTTGTAAAATGGAGCTTCAGGGCACTGCAATTCACAAACCTGCAGAGTTATAAATGATAACTCTCGTCCACAAATATATTGAGGGAAGGCAAAGAAGAGGATTTGAAATCAAGGCAGAATTGCAGGAAACAGATTTCAGGAGGTAGATTCGAATCGCCTTTAAAGCACATGAAAAGCGGCAAAATGTTGACAATGATGCCCTTGGCCAAAAAGGGCGTACGCGTTTTTTCCTGAATATATTCAGGAAAAAACGCGTACGCCCTTTTTGGCCAACCAAGCAACCTGGAAAGGCAAATCAGCGCTACAAAGAAGTCTCGCTTCCCATCGGTCAAAAGGGCCATGCTGAAAAAAGTGTCAAAACCAGAAATGCAGGACAGGCCATGGAGAAATGGGAGCCTTGCTACACTGATGGGCGGGATGTAAATTGCCAACAGCCACTCTGGAGAAGTGTACGGTGTGTCCTGAAACATCTAAAAAACACAGCTTAGAGAGCATAGGGCACTTCCACGCATGGGGGGATAAAGTGGGAAAATTGAAAATCAGCAAGACACAAGCACCCCAAAGTTTAGGGCTGCTCTGTTGACAAGGACCTCCACTTCCTTCCACCTTAAATATCCCAGGAAAGCGAAAAATGGATAAAAAAGTTGTGGTCCTTATGTACAATGGAATATCACTCAGCCATGAAATCAATGTCATAAGGCTAGTAGCAGCATGATGAGTGGATTTAGGTAAGACGATTCTAAGTGAAATAAGTCACACAGAAAAGGACACTTCTCATAAGGTGTCACTTATAGAGGGAATGTAAAAACCATTACACTTGAACTGAATTACAAAACAGAACAGAGTCACACATGCAGAAAACACACTATGGCTGCTTAACGGGAAAGGTGAGGTGGGGTGATACATAAAACAAGAGTTTCAAATTAGCTCAGATACCGTTCCATAAACCCAATATGGAATAGACAAGACCTACTCCTTGCTCAGAGAACTGGACTCAACACGCCCGATTCACCGCACAAGAATATATCTGACTAGTAATAATCTTAAAACCTATGTATTGATATCTCTCTGTTAGTGGGTCAAGTGGGTGTAAAGCGGCCTAAACACAGCCGTGAAAAGCAGCTAAACCCCATTATAAAAATAAATTACTTTTAAAAACCCATGAAACAAAGACAGGGAAAGAGAGAGAAATTCTTACACAATTCGTTCAGGGGCTGTGATGCAACCTGGATTGACCATATCTAGACCCACAGCTGGATGAGACATAAGGGTGGACACTCTTGGGGCTGAGAGGTTTGGTGAGGTTGGGTGAGCAAACGCAGACCCTTTAAAGTAATACTGCGTGCTACCCATCGCATGGGTCCCAAATCTCCAGGTTCAAGGGCATCTTCCTACATCGAAAACATGCATGAGAAACCCAGAAGATGGTACACCGTGTGATGGGGAAAGGTTTCTAAAACGCACCTCATTTCTCATCTCCTTGTGCTCGGGTTCGCCATTCCAGCCACTTTACTAGCAATCTCCCTACTTGGAGCATCAGCACCTTTAACCTCCTGTTCCGTACAGGTTGCAATTTGTCCTGAGGATGAACGGGAAGACGGGGAACCAATGAGAGACTAGCTCTTGGTGTTGGGAGAGGCACAGGTCACTCTATTTTCCCATCAGGAAGAAGAATTAACCACAGGCTCAGCCTGCCCCCCTGAACCAGAACAGGGCCTGAAGCCATCCTGCGCTTTTGCGGCCGGCTCCCAAAAAAGCGACCTGTAAAATGGAGCTTCAGGGCACTGCAATTCACAAACCTGCAGAGTTATAAATCATAACTCTCGTCCACAAATATATTGAGGGAAGGCAAAGAAGAGGATTTGAAATCAAGGCAGAATTGCAGGAAACAGATTTCAGGAGGTAGATTCGAATCGCCTTTAAAGCACATGAAAAGCGGCAAAACGTTGACAATGATGCCCTTGGCCAAAAAGGGCGTATGCGTTTTTTCCTGAATATATTCAGGAAAAAACGCATACGCCCTTTTTGGCCAACCAAGCAACCTGGAAAGGCAAATCAGCGCTACAAAGAAGTCTCGCTTCCCATCGGTCAAAAGGGCCATGCTGAAAAAAGTGTCAAAACCAGAAATGCAGGACAGGCCATGGAGAAATGGGAGCCTTGCTACACTGATGGGCGGGATGTAAATTGCCAACAGCCACTCTGGAGAAGTGTACGGTGTGTCCTGAAACATCTAAAAAACACAGCTTAGAGAGCATAGGGCACTTCCACGCATGGGGGGATAAAGTGGGAAAATTGAAAATCAGCAAGACACAAGCACCCCAAAGTTTAGGGCTGCTCTGTTGACAAGGACCTCCACTTCCTTCCACCTTAAATATCCCAGGAAAGCGAAAAATGGATAAAAAAGTTGTGGTCCTTATGTACAATGGAATATCACTCAGCCATGAAATCAATGTCATAAGGCTAGTAGCAGCATGATGAGTGGATTTAGGTAAGACGATTCTAAGTGAAATAAGTCACACAGAAAAGGACACTTCTCATAAGGTGTCACTTATAGAGGGAATGTAAAAACCGTTACACTTGAACTGAATTACAAAACAGAACAGAGTCACACATGCAGAAAACACACTATGGCTGCTTAACGGGAAAGGTGAGGTGGGGTGATACATAAAACAAGAGTTTCAAATTAGCTCAGATACCGTTCCATAAACCCAATATGGAATAGACAAGACCTACTCCTTGCTCAGAGAACTGGACTCAACACGCCCGATTCACCGCACAAGAATATATCTGACTAGTAATAATCTTAAAACCTATGTATTGATATCTCTCTGTTAGTGGGTCAAGTGGGTGTAAAGCGGCCTAAACACAGCCGTGAAAAGCAGCTAAACCCCATTATAAAAATAAATTACTTTTAAAAACCCATGAAACAAAGACAGGGAAAGAGAGAGAAATTCTTACACAATTCGTTCAGGGGCTGTGATGCAACCTGGATTGACCATATCTAGACCCACAGCTGGATGAGACATAAGGGTGGACACTCTTGGGGCTGAGAGGTTTGGTGAGGTTGGGTGAGCAAACGCAGACCCTTTAAAGTAATACTGCGTGCTACCCATCGCATGGGTCCCAAATCTCCAGGTTCAAGGGCATCTTCCTACATCGAAAACATGCATGAGAAACCCAGAAGATGGTACACCGTGTGATGGGGAAAGGTTTCTAAAACGCACCTCATTTCTCATCTCCTTGTGCTCGGGTTCGCCATTCCAGCCACTTTACTAGCAATCTCCCTACTTGGAGCATCAGCACCTTTAACCTCCTGTTCCGTACAGGTTGCAATTTGTCCTGAGGATGAACGGGAAGACGGGGAACCAATGAGAGACTAGCTCTTGGTGTTGGGAGAGGCACAGGTCACTCTATTTTCCCATCAGGAAGAAGAATTAACCACAGGCTCAGCCTGCCCCCCTGAACCAGAACAGGGCCTGAAGCCATCCTGCGCTTTTGCGGCCGGCTCCCAAAAAACCGACTTGTACAATGGAGCTTCAGGGCACTGCAATTCACAAACCTGCAGAGTTATAAATGATAACTCTCGTCCACAAATATATTGAGGGAAGGCAAAGAAGAGGATTTGAAATCAAGGCAGAATTGCAGGAAACAGATTTCAGGAGGTAGATTCGAATCGCCTTTAAAGCACATGAAAAGCGGCAAAACGTTGACAATGATGCCCTTGGCCAAAAAGGGCGTATGCGTTTTTTCCTGAATACATTCAGGAAAAAACGCATACGCCCTTTTTGGCCAACCAAGCAACCTGGAAAGGCAAATCAGCGCTACAAAGAAGTCTCGCTTCCCATCGGTCAAAAGGGCCATGCTGAAAAAAGTGTCAAAACCAGAAATGCAGGACAGGCCATGGAGAAATGGGAGCCTTCCTACACTGATGGGCGGGATGTAAATTGCCAACAGCCACTCTGGAGAAGTGTACGGTGTGTCCTGAAACATCTAAAAAACACAGCTTAGAGAGCATAGGGCACTTCCACGCATGGGGGGATAAAGTGGGAAAATTGAAAATCAGCAAGACACAAGCACCCCAAAGTTTAGGGCTGCTCTGTTGACAAGGACCTCCACTTCCTTCCACCTTAAATATCCCAGGAAAGCGAAAAATGGATAAAAAAGTTGTGGTCCTTATGTACAATGGAATATCACTCAGCCATGAAATCAATGTCATAAGGCTAGTAGCAGCATGATGAGTGGATTTAGGTAAGACGATTCTAAGTGAAATAAGTCACACAGAAAAGGACACTTCTCATAAGGTGTCACTTATAGAGGGAATGTAAAAACCGTTACACTTGAACTGAATTACAAAACAGAACAGAGTCACACATGCAGAAAACACACTATGGCTGCTTAACGGGAAAGGTGAGGTGGGGTGATACATAAAACAAGAGTTTCAAATTAGCTCAGATACCGTTCCATAAACCCAATATGTAATAGACAAGACCTACTCCTTGCTCAGAGAACTGGACTCAACACGCCCGATTCACCGCACAAGAATATATCTGACTAGGAATAATCTTAAAACCTATGTATTGATATCTCTCTGTTAGTGTGTCAAGTGGGTGTAAAGCGGCCTAAACACAGCCGTGAAAAGCAGCTACACCCCATTATAAAAATAAATTACTTTTAAAAACCCATGAAACAAAGACAGGGAAAGAGAGAGAAATTCTTACACAATTCGTTCAGGAGCTGTGATGCAACCTGGATTGACCATATCTAGACCCACAGCTGGATGACACATAAGGGTGGACACTCTTGGGGCTGAGAGGTTTGGTGAGGTTGGGTGAACAAACGCAGACCCTTTAAAGTAATACTGCGTGCTACCCATCGCATGGGTCCCAAATCTCCAGGTTCAAGGGCATCTTCCTACATCGAAAACATGCATGAGAAACCCAGAAGATGGTACACCGTGTGATGGGGAAAGGTTTCTAAAACGCACCTCATTTCTCATCTCCTTGTGCTCGGGTTCGCCATTCCAGCCACTTTACTAGCAATCTCCCTACTTGGAGCATCAGCACCTTTAACCTCCTGTTCCGTACAGGTTGCAATTTGTCCTGAGGATGAACGGGAAGACGGGGAACCAATGAGAGACTAGCTCTTGGTGTTGGGAGAGGCACAGGTCACTCTATTTTCCCATCAGGAAGAAGAATTAACCACAGGCTCAGCCTGCCCCCCTGAACCAGAACAGGGCCTGAAGCCATCCTGCGCTTTTGCGGCCGGCTCCCAAAAAACCGACTTGTAAAATGGAGCTTCAGGGCACTGCAATTCACAAACCTGCAGAGTTATAAATGATAACTCTCGTCCACAAATATATTGAGGGAAGGCAAAGAAGAGGATTTGAAATCAAGGCAGAATTGCAGGAAACAGATTTCAGGAGGTAGATTCGAATCGCCTTTAAAGCACATGAAAAGCGGCAAAACGTTGACAATGATGCCCTTGGCCAAAAAGGGCGTATGCGTTTTTTCCTGAATACATTCAGGAAAAAACGCATACGCCCTTTTTGGCCAACCAAGCAACCTGGAAAGGCAAATCAGCGCTACAAAGAAGTCTCGCTTCCCATCGGTCAAAAGGGCCATGCTGAAAAAAGTGTCAAAACCAGAAATGCAGGACAGGCCATGGAGAAATGGGAGCCTTGCTACACTGATGGGCGGGATGTAAATTGCCAACAGCCACTCTGGAGAAGTGTACGGTGTGTCCTGAAACATCTAAAAAACACAGCTTAGAGAGCATAGGGCACTTCCACGCATGGGGGGATAAAGTGGGAAAATTGAAAATCAGCAAGACACAAGCACCCCAAAGTTTAGGGCTGCTCTGTTGACAAGGACCTCCACTTCCTTCCACCTTAAATATCCCAGGAAAGCGAAAAATGGATAAAAAAGTTGTGGTCCTTATGTACAATGGAATATCACTCAGCCATGAAATCAATGTCATAAGGCTAGTAGCAGCATGATGAGTGGATTTAGGTAAGACGATTCTAAGTGAAATAAGTCACACAGAAAAGGACACTTCTCATAAGGTGTCACTTATAGAGGGAATGTAAAAACCGTTACACTTGAACTGAATTACAAAACAGAACAGAGTCACACATGCAGAAAACACACTATGGCTGCTTAACGGGAAAGGTGAGGTGGGGTGATACATAAAACAAGAGTTTCAAATTAGCTCAGATACCGTTCCATAAACCCAATATGGAATAGACAAGACCTACTCCTTGCTCAGAGAACTGGACTCAACACGCCCGATTCACCGCACAAGAATATATCTGACTAGTAATAATCTTAAAACCTATGTATTGATATCTCTCTGTTAGTGGGTCAAGTGGGTGTAAAGCGGCCTAAACACAGCCGTGAAAAGCAGCTAAACCCCATTATAAAAATAAATTACTTTTAAAAACCCATGAAACAAAGACAGGGAAAGAGAGAGAAATTCTTACACAATTCGTTCAGGGGCTGTGATGCAACCTGGATTGACCATATCTAGACCCACAGCTGGATGAGACATAAGGGTGGACACTCTTGGGGCTGAGAGGTTTGGTGAGGTTGGGTGAGCAAACGCAGACCCTTTAAAGTAATACTGCGTGCTACCCATCGCATGGGTCCCAAATCTACAGGTTCAAGGGCATCTTCCTACATCGAAAACATGCATGAGAAACCCAGAAGATGGTACACCGTGTGATGGGGAAAGGTTTCTAAAACGCACCTCATTTCTCATCTCCTTGTGCTCGGGTTCGCCATTCCAGCCACTTTACTAGCAATCTCCCTACTTGGAGCATCAGCACCTTTAACCTCCTGTTCCGTACAGGTTGCAATTTGTCCTGAGGATGAACGGGAAGACGGGGAACCAATGAGAGACTAGCTCTTGGTGTTGGGACAGGCACAGGTCACTCTATTTTCCCATCAGGAAGAAGAATTAACCACAGGCTCAGCCTGCCCCCCTGAACCAGAACAGGGCCTGAAGCCATCCTGCGCTTTTGCGGCCGGCTCCCAAAAAACCGACTTGTAAAATGGAGCTTCAGGGCACTGCAATTCACAAACCTGCAGAGTTATAAATGATAACTCTCGTCCACAAATATATTGAGGGAAGGCAAAGAAGAGGATTTGAAATCAAGGCAGAATTGCAGGAAACAGATTTCAGGAGGTAGATTCGAATCGCCTTTAAAGCACATGAAAAGCGGCAAAATGTTGACAATGATGCCCTTGGCCAAAAAGGGCGTACGCGTTTTTTCCTGAATATATTCAGGAAAAAACGCGTACGCCCTTTTTGGCCAACCAAGCAACCTGGAAAGGCAAATCAGCGCTACAAAGAAGTCTCGCTTCCCATCGGTCAAAAGGGCCATGCTGAAAAAAGTGTCAAAACCAGAAATGCAGGACAGGCCATGGAGAAATGGGAGCCTTGCTACACTGATGGGCGGGATGTAAATTGCCAACAGCCACTCTGGAGAAGTGTACGGTGTGTCCTGAAACATCTAAAAAACACAGCTTAGAGAGCATAGGGCACTTCCACGCATGGGGGGATAAAGTGGGAAAATTGAAAATCAGCAAGACACAAGCACCCCAAAGTTTAGGGCTGCTCTGTTGACAAGGACCTCCACTTCCTTCCACCTTAAATATCCCAGGAAAGCGAAAAATGGATAAAAAAGTTGTGGTCCTTATGTACAATGGAATATCACTCAGCCATGAAATCAATGTCATAAGGCTAGTAGCAGCATGATGAGTGGATTTAGGTAAGACGATTCTAAGTGAAATAAGTCACACAGAAAAGGACACTTCTCATAAGGTGTCACTTATAGAGGGAATGTAAAAACCATTACACTTGAACTGAATTACAAAACAGAACAGAGTCACACATGCAGAAAACACACTATGGCTGCTTAACGGGAAAGGTGAGGTGGGGTGATACATAAAACAAGAGTTTCAAATTAGCTCAGATACCGTTCCATAAACCCAATATGGAATAGACAAGACCTACTCCTTGCTCAGAGAACTGGACTCAACATGCCCGATTCACCGCACAAGAATATATCTGACTAGTAATAATCTTAAAACCTATGTATTGATATCTCTCTGTTAGTGGGTCAAGTGGGTGTAAAGCGGCCTAAACACAGCCGTGAAAAGCAGCTAAACCCCATTATAAAAATAAATTACTTTTAAAAACCCATGAAACAAAGACAGGGAAAGAGAGAGAAATTCTTACACAATTCGTTCAGGGGCTGTGATGCAACCTGGATTGACCATATCTAGACCCACAGCTGGATGAGACATAAGGGTGGACACTCTTGGGGCTGAGAGGTTTGGTGAGGTTGGGTGAGCAAACGCAGACCCTTTAAAGTAATACTGCGTGCTACCCATCGCATGGGTCCCAAATCTCCAGGTTCAAGGGCATCTTCCTACATCGAAAACATGCATGAGAAACCCAGAAGATGGTACACCGTGTGATGGGGAAAGGTTTCTAAAACGCACCTCATTTCTCATCTCCTTGTGCTCGGGTTCGCCATTCCAGCCACTTTACTAGCAATCTCCCTACTTGGAGCATCAGCACCTTTAACCTCCTGTTCCGTACAGGTTGCAATTTGTCCTGAGGATGAACGGGAAGACGGGGAACCAATGAGAGACTAGCTCTTGGTGTTGGGAGAGGCACAGGTCACTCTATTTTCCCATCAGGAAGAAGAATTAACCACAGGCTCAGCCTGCCCCCCTGAACCAGAACAGGGCCTGAAGCCATCCTGCGCTTTTGCGGCCGGCTCCCAAAAAAGCGACCTGTAAAATGGAGCTTCAGGGCACTGCAATTCACAAACCTGCAGAGTTATAAATGATAACTCTCGTCCACAAATATATTGAGGGAAGGCAAAGAAGAGGATTTGAAATCAAGGCAGAATTGCAGGAAACAGATTTCAGGAGGTAGATTCGAATCGCCTTTAAAGCACATGAAAAGCGGCAAAACGTTGACAATGATGCCCTTGGCCAAAAAGGGCGTATGCGTTTTTTCCTGAATATATTCAGGAAAAAACGCATACGCCCTTTTTGGCCAACCAAGCAACCTGGAAAGGCAAATCAGCGCTACAAAGAAGTCTCGCTTCCCATCGGTCAAAAGGGCCATGCTGAAAAAAGTGTCAAAACCAGAAATGCAGGACAGGCCATGGAGAAATGGGAGCCTCGCTACACTGATGGGCGGGATGTAAATTGCCAACAGTCACTCTGGAGAAGTGTACGGTGTGTCCTGAAACATCTAAAAAACACAGCTTAGAGAGCATAGGGCACTTCCACGCATGGGGGGATAAAGTGGGAAAATTGAAAATCAGCAAGACACAAGCACCCCAAAGTTTAGGGCTGCTCTGTTGACAAGGACCTCCACTTCCTTCCACCTTAAATATCCCAGGAAAGCGAAAAATGGATAAAAAAGTTGTGGTCCTTATGTACAATGGAATATCACTCAGCCATGAAATCAATGTCATAAGGCTAGTAGCAGCATGATGAGTGGATTTAGGTAAGACGATTCTAAGTGAAATAAGTCACACAGAAAAGGACACTTCTCATAAGGTGTCACTTATAGAGGGAATGTAAAAACCGTTACACTTGAACTGAATTACAAAACAGAACAGAGTCACACATGCAGAAAACACACTATGGCTGCTTAACGGGAAAGGTGAGGTGGGGTGATACATAAAACAAGAGTTTCAAATTAGCTCAGATACCGTTCCATAAACCCAATATGGAATAGACAAGACCTACTCCTTGCTCAGAGAACTGGACTCAACACGCCCGATTCACCGCACAAGAATATATCTGACTAGTAATAATCTTAAAACCTATGTATTGATATCTCTCTGTTAGTGGGTCAAGTGGGTGTAAAGCGGCCTAAACACAGCCGTGAAAAGCAGCTAAACCCCATTATAAAAATAAATTACTTTTAAAAACCCATGAAACAAAGACAGGGAAAGAGAGAGAAATTCTTACACAATTCGTTCAGGGGCTGTGATGCAACCTGGATTGACCATATCTAGACCCACAGCTGGATGAGACATAAGGGTGGACACTCTTGGGGCTGAGAGGTTTGGTGAGGTTGGGTGAGCAAACGCAGACCCTTTAAAGTAATACTGCGTGCTACCCATCGCATGGGTCCCAAATCTCCAGGTTCAAGGGCATCTTCCTACATCGAAAACATGCATGAGAAACCCAGAAGATGGTACACCGTGTGATGGGGAAAGGTTTCTAAAACGCACCTCATTTCTCATCTCCTTGTGCTCGGGTTCGCCATTCCAGCCACTTTACTAGCAATCTCCCTACTTGGAGCATCAGCACCTTTAACCTCCTGTTCCGTACAGGTTGCAATTTGTCCTGAGGATGAACGGGAAGACAGGGAACCAATGAGAGACTAGCTCTTGGTGTTGGGAGAGGCACAGGTCACTCTATTTTCCCATCAGGAAGAAGAATTAACCACAGGCTCAGCCTGCCCCCCTGAACCAGAACAGGGCCTGAAGCCATCCTGCGCTTTTGCGGCCGGCTCCCAAAAAACCGACTTGTACAATGGAGCTTCAGGGCACTGCAATTCACAAACCTGCAGAGTTATAAATGATAACTCTCGTCCACAAATATATTGAGGGAAGGCAAAGAAGAGGATTTGAAATCAAGGCAGAATTGCAGGAAACAGATTTCAGGAGGTAGATTCGAATCGCCTTTAAAGCACATGAAAAGCGGCAAAACGTTGACAATGATGCCCTTGGCCAAAAAGGGCGTATGCGTTTTTTCCTGAATACATTCAGGAAAAAACGCATACGCCCTTTTTGGCCAACCAAGCAACCTGGAAAGGCAAATCAGCGCTACAAAGAAGTCTCGCTTCCCATCGGTCAAAAGGGCCATGCTGAAAAAAGTGTCAAAACCAGAAATGCAGGACAGGCCATGGAGAAATGGGAGCCTTCCTACACTGATGGGCGGGATGTAAATTGCCAACAGCCACTCTGGAGAAGTGTACGGTGTGTCCTGAAACATCTAAAAAACACAGCTTAGAGAGCATAGGGCACTTCCACGCATGGGGGGATAAAGTGGGAAAATTGAAAATCAGCAAGACACAAGCACCCCAAAGTTTAGGGCTGCTCTGTTGACAAGGACCTCCACTTCCTTCCACCTTAAATATCCCAGGAAAGCGAAAAATGGATAAAAAAGTTGTGGTCCTTATGTACAATGGAATATCACTCAGCCATGAAATCAATGTCATAAGGCTAGTAGCAGCATGATGAGTGGATTTAGGTAAGACGATTCTAAGTGAAATAAGTCACACAGAAAAGGACACTTCTCATAAGGTGTCACTTATAGAGGGAATGTAAAAACCGTTACACTTGAACTGAATTACAAAACAGAACAGAGTCACACATGCAGAAAACACACTATGGCTGCTTAACGGGAAAGGTGAGGTGGGGTGATACATAAAACAAGAGTTTCAAATTAGCTCAGATACCGTTCCATAAACCCAATATGGAATAGACAAGACCTACTCCTTGCTCAGAGAACTGGACTCAACACGCCCGATTCACCGCACAAGAATATATCTGACTAGTAATAATCTTAAAACCTATGTATTGATATCTCTCTGTTAGTGGGTCAAGTGGGTGTAAAGCGGCCTAAACACAGCCGTGAAAAGCAGCTAAACCCCATTATAAAAATAAATTACTTTTAAAAACCCATGAAACAAAGACAGGGAAAGAGAGAGAAATTCTTACACAATTCGTTCAGGGGCTGTGATGCAACCTGGATTGACCATATCTAGACCCACAGCTGGATGAGACATAAGGGTGGACACTCTTGGGGCTGAGAGGTTTGGTGAGGTTGGGTGAGCAAACGCAGACCCTTTAAAGTAATACTGCGTGCTACCCATCGCATGGGTCCCAAATCTCCAGGTTCAAGGGCATCTTCCTACATCGAAAACATGCATGAGAAACCCAGAAGATGGTACACCGTGTGATGGGGAAAGGTTTCTAAAACGCACCTCATTTCTCATCTCCTTGTGCTCGGGTTCGCCATTCCAGCCACTTTACTAGCAATCTCCCTACTTGGAGCATCAGCACCTTTAACCTCCTGTTCCGTACAGGTTGCAATTTGTCCTGAGGATGAACGGGAAGACGGGGAACCAATGAGAGACTAGCTCTTGGTGTTGGGAGAGGCACAGGTCACTCTATTTTCCCATCAGGAAGAAGAATTAACCACAGGCTCAGCCTGCCCCCCTGAACCAGAACAGGGCCTGAAGCCATCCTGCGCTTTTGCGGCCGGCTCCCAAAAAACCGACTTGTAAAATGGAGCTTCAGGGCACTGCAATTCACAAACCTGCAGAGTTATAAATGATAACTCTCGTCCACAAATATATTGAGGGAAGGCAAAGAAGAGGATTTGAAATCAAGGCAGAATTGCAGGAAACAGATTTCAGGAGGTAGATTCGAATCGCCTTTAAAGCACATGAAAAGCGGCAAAACGTTGACAATGATGCCCTTGGCCAAAAAGGGCGTATGCGTTTTTTCCTGAATACATTCAGGAAAAAACGCATACGCCCTTTTTGGCCAACCAAGCAACCTGGAAAGGCAAATCAGCGCTACAAAGAAGTCTCGCTTCCCATCGGTCAAAAGGGCCATGCTGAAAAAAGTGTCAAAACCAGAAATGCAGGACAGGCCATGGAGAAATGGGAGCCTTGCTACACTGATGGGCGGGATGTAAATTGCCAACAGCCACTCTGGAGAAGTGTACGGTGTGTCCTGAAACATCTAAAAAACACAGCTTAGAGAGCATAGGGCACTTCCACGCATGGGGGGATAAAGTGGGAAAATTGAAAATCAGCAAGACACAAGCACCCCAAAGTTTAGGGCTGCTCTGTTGACAAGGACCTCCACTTCCTTCCACCTTAAATATCCCAGGAAAGCGAAAAATGGATAAAAAAGTTGTGGTCCTTATGTACAATGGAATATCACTCAGCCATGAAATCAATGTCATAAGGCTAGTAGCAGCATGATGAGTGGATTTAGGTAAGACGATTCTAAGTGAAATAAGTCACACAGAAAAGGACACTTCTCATAAGGTGTCACTTATAGAGGGAATGTAAAAACCGTTACACTTGAACTGAATTACAAAACAGAACAGAGTCACACATGCAGAAAACACACTATGGCTGCTTAACGGGAAAGGTGAGGTGGGGTGATACATAAAACAAGAGTTTCAAATTAGCTCAGATACCGTTCCATAAACCCAATATGGAATAGACAAGACCTACTCCTTGCTCAGAGAACTGGACTCAACACGCCCGATTCACCGCACAAGAATATATCTGACTAGTAATAATCTTAAAACCTATGTATTGATATCTCTCTGTTAGTGGGTCAAGTGGGTGTAAAGCGGCCTAAACACAGCCGTGAAAAGCAGCTAAACCCCATTATAAAAATAAATTACTTTTAAAAACCCATGAAACAAAGACAGGGAAAGAGAGAGAAATTCTTACACAATTCGTTCAGGGGCTGTGATGCAACCTGGATTGACCATATCTAGACCCACAGCTGGATGAGACATAAGGGTGGACACTCTTGGGGCTGAGAGGTTTGGTGAGGTTGGGTGAGCAAACGCAGACCCTTTAAAGTAATACTGCGTGCTACACATCGCATGGGTCCCAAATCTCCAGGTTCAAGGGCATCTTCCTACATCGAAAACATGCATGAGAAACCCAGAAGATGGTACACCGTGTGATGGGGAAAGGTTTCTAAAACGCACCTCATTTCTCATCTCCTTGTGCTCGGGTTCGCCATTCCAGCCACTTTACTAGCAATCTCCCTACTTGGAGCATCAGCACCTTTAACCTCCTGTTCCGTAAAGGTTGCAATTTGTCCTGAGGATGAACGGGAAGACGGGGAACCAATGAGAGACTAGCTCTTGGTGTTGGGAGAGGCACAGGTCACTCTATTTTCCCATCAGGAAGAAGAATTAACCACAGGCTCAGCCTGCCCCCCTGAACCAGAACAGGGCCTGAAGCCATCCTGCGCTTTTGCGGCCGGCTCCCAAAAAACCGACTTGTAAAATGGAGCTTCAGGGCACTGCAATTCACAAACCTGCAGAGTTATAAATGATAACTCTCGTCCACAAATATATTGAGGGAAGGCAAAGAAGAGGATTTGAAATCAAGGCAGAATTGCAGGAAACAGATTTCAGGAGGTAGATTCGAATCGCCTTTAAAGCACATGAAAAGCGGCAAAACGTTGACAATGATGCCCTTGGCCAAAAAGGGCGTATGCGTTTTTTCCTGAATACATTCAGGAAAAAACGCATACGCCCTTTTTGGCCAACCAAGCAACCTGGAAAGGCAAATCAGCGCTACAAAGAAGTCTCGCTTCCCATCGGTCAAAAGGGCCATGCTGAAAAAAGTGTCAAAACCAGAAATGCAGGACAGGCCATGGAGAAATGGGAGCCTTGCTACACTGATGGGCGGGATGTAAATTGCCAACAGCCACTCTGGAGAAGTGTACGGTGTGTCCTGAAACATCTAAAAAACACAGCTTAGAGAGCATAGGGCACTTCCACGCATGGGGGGATAAAGTGGGAAAATTGAAAATCAGCAAGACACAAGCACCCCAAAGTTTAGGGCTGCTCTGTTGACAAGGACCTCCACTTCCTTCCACCTTAAATATCCCAGGAAAGCGAAAAATGGATAAAAAAGTTGTGGTCCTTATGTACAATGGAATATCACTCAGCCATGAAATCAATGTCATAAGGCTAGTAGCAGCATGATGAGTGGATTTAGGTAAGACGATTCTAAGTGAAATAAGTCACACAGAAAAGGACACTTCTCATAAGGTGTCACTTATAGAGGGAATGTAAAAACCGTTACACTTGAACTGAATTACAAAACAGAACAGAGTCACACATGCAGAAAACACACTATGGCTGCTTAACGGGAAAGGTGAGGTGGGGTGATACATAAAACAAGAGTTTCAAATTAGCTCAGATACCGTTCCATAAACCCAATATGGAATAGACAAGACCTACTCCTTGCTCAGAGAACTGGACTCAACACGCCCGATTCACCGCACAAGAATATATCTGACTAGTAATAATCTTAAAACCTATGTATTGATATCTCTCTGTTAGTGGGTCAAGTGGGTGTAAAGCGGCCTAAACACAGCCGTGAAAAGCAGCTAAACCCCATTATAAAAATAAATTACTTTTAAAAACCCATGAAACAAAGACAGGGAAAGAGAGAGAAATTCTTACACAATTCGTTCAGGGGCTGTGATGCAACCTGGATTGACCATATCTAGACCCACAGCTGGATGAGACATAAGGGTGGACACTCTTGGGGCTGAGAGGTTTGGTGAGGTTGGGTGAGCAAACGCAGACCCTTTAAAGTAATACTGCGTGCTACCCATCGCATGGGTCCCAAATCTCCAGGTTCAAGGGCATCTTCCTACATCGAAAACATGCATGAGAAACCCAGAAGATGGTACACCGTGTGATGGGGAAAGGTTTCTAAAACGCACCTCATTTCTCATCTCCTTGTGCTCGGGTTCGCCATTCCAGCCACTTTACTAGCAATCTCCCTACTTGGAGCATCAGCACCTTTAACCTCCTGTTCCGTACAGGTTGCAATTTGTCCTGAGGATGAACGGGAAGACGGGGAACCAATGAGAGACTAGCTCTTGGTGTTGGGACAGGCACAGGTCACTCTATTTTCCCATCAGGAAGAAGAATTAACCACAGGCTCAGCCTGCCCCCCTGAACCAGAACAGGGCCTGAAGCCATCCTGCGCTTTTGCGGCCGGCTCCCAAAAAACCGACTTGTAAAATGGAGCTTCAGGGCACTGCAATTCACAAACATGCAGAGTTATAAATGATAACTCTCGTCCACAAATATATTGAGGGAAGGCAAAGAAGAGGATTTGAAATCAAGGCAGAATTGCAGGAAACAGATTTCAGGAGGTAGATTCGAATCGCCTTTAAAGCACATGAAAAGCGGCAAAACGTTGACAATGATGCCCTTGGCCAAAAAGGGCGTATGCGTTTTTTCCTGAATATATTCAGGAAAAAACGCATACGCCCTTTTTGGCCAACCAAGCAACCTGGAAAGGCAAATCAGCGCTACAAAGAAGTCTCGCTTCCCATCGGTCAAAAGGGCCATGCTGAAAAAAGTGTCAAAACCAGAAATGCAGGACAGGCCATGGAGAAATGGGAGCCTTGCTACACTGATGGGCGGGATGTAAATTGCCAACAGCCACTCTGGAGAAGTGTACGGTGTGTCCTGAAACATCTAAAAAACACAGCTTAGAGAGCATAGGGCACTTCCACGCATGGGGGCTAAAGTGGGAAAATGGAAAATCAGCAAGACACAAGCACCCCAAAGTTTAGGGCTGCTCTGTTGACAAGGACCTCCACTTCCTTCCACCTTAAATATCCCAGGAAAGCGAAAAATGGATAAAAAAGTTGTGGTCCTTATGTACAATGGAATATCACTCAGCCATGAAATCAATGTCATAAGGCTAGTAGCAGCATGATGAGTGGATTTAGGTAAGACGATTCTAAGTGAAATAAGTCACACAGAAAAGGACACTTCTCATAAGGTGTCACTTATAGAGGGAATGTAAAAACCGTTACACTTGAACTGAATTACAAAACAGAACAGAGTCACACATGCAGAAAACACACTATGGCTGCTTAACGGGAAAGGTGAGGTGGGGTGATACATAAAACAAGAGTTTCAAATTAGCTCAGATACCGTTCCATAAACCCAATATGGAACAGACAAGACCTACTCCTTGCTCAGAGAACTGGACTCAACACGCCCGATTCACCGCACAAGAATATATCTGACTAGTAATAATCTTAAAACCTATGTATTGATATCTCTCTGTTAGTGGGTCAAGTGGGTGTAAAGCGGCCTAAACACAGCCGTGAAAAGCAGCTAAACCCCATTATAAAAATAAATTACTTTTAAAAACCCATGAAACAAAGACAGGGAAAGAGAGAGAAATTCTTACACAATTCGTTCAGGGGCTGTGATGCAACCTGGATTGACCATATCTAGACCCACAGCTGGATGAGACATAAGGGTGGACACTCTTGGGGCTGAGAGGTTTGGTGAGGTTGGGTGAGCAAACGCAGACCCTTTAAAGTAATACTGCGTGCTACCCATCGCATGGGTCCCAAATCTCCAGGTTCAAGGGCATCTTCCTACATCGAAAACATGCATGAGAAACCCAGAAGATGGTACACCGTGTGATGGGGAAAGGTTTCTAAAACGCACCTCATTTCTCATCTCCTTGTGCTCGGGTTCGCCATTCCAGCCACTTTACTAGCAATCTCCCTACTTGGAGCATCAGCACCTTTAACCTCCTGTTCCGTACAGGTTGCAATTTGTCCTGAGGATGAACGGGAAGACGGGGAACCAATGAGAGACTAGCTCTTGGTGTTGGGAGAGGCACAGGTCACTCTATTTTCCCATCAGGAAGAAGAATTAACCACAGGCTCAGCCTGCCCCCCTGAACCAGAACAGGGCCTGAAGCCATCCTGCGCTTTTGCGGCCGGCTCCCAAAAAACCGACTTGTAAAATGGAGCTTCAGGGCACTGCAATTCACAAACCTGCAGAGTTATAAATGATAACTCTCGTCCACAAATATATTGAGGGAAGGCAAAGAAGAGGATTTGAAATCAAGGCAGAATTGCAGGAAACAGATTTCAGGAGGTAGATTCGAATCGCCTTTAAAGCACATGAAAAGCGGCAAAACGTTGACAATGATGCCCTTGGCCAAAAAGGGCGTATGCGTTTTTTCCTGAATACATTCAGGAAAAAACGCATACGCCCTTTTTGGCCAACCAAGCAACCTGGAAAGGCAAATCAGCGCTACAAAGAAGTCTCGCTTCCCATCGGTCAAAAGGGCCATGCTGAAAAAAGTGTCAAAACCAGAAATGCAGGACAGGCCATGGAGAAATGGGAGCCTTGCTACACTGATGGGCGGGATGTAAATTGCCAACAGCCACTCTGGAGAAGTGTACGGTGTGTCCTGAAACATCTAAAAAACACAGCTTAGAGAGCATAGGGCACTTCCACGCATGGGGGGATAAAGTGGGAAAATTGAAAATCAGCAAGACACAAGCACCCCAAAGTTTAGGGCTGCTCTGTTGACAAGGACCTCCACTTCCTTCCACCTTAAATATCCCAGGAAAGCGAAAAATGGATAAAAAAGTTGTGGTCCTTATGTACAATGGAATATCACTCAGCCATGAAATCAATGTCATAAGGCTAGTAGCAGCATGATGAGTGGATTTAGGTAAGACGATTCTAAGTGAAATAAGTCACACAGAAAAGGACACTTCTCATAAGGTGTCACTTATAGAGGGAATGTAAAAACCGTTACACTTGAACTGAATTACAAAACAGAACAGAGTCACACATGCAGAAAACACACTATGGCTGCTTAACGGGAAAGGTGAGGTGGGGTGATACATAAAACAAGAGTTTCAAATTAGCTCAGATACCGTTCCATAAACCCAATATGGAACAGACAAGACCTACTCCTTGCTCAGAGAACTGGACTCAACACGCCCGATTCACCGCACAAGAATATATCTGACTAGTAATAATCTTAAAACCTATGTATTGATATCTCTCTGTTAGTGGGTCAAGTGGGTGTAAAGCGGCCTAAACACAGCCGTGAAAAGCAGCTAAACCCCATTATAAAAATAAATTACTTTTAAAAACCCATGAAACAAAGACAGGGAAAGAGAGAGAAATTCTTACACAATTCGTTCAGGGGCTGTGATGCAACCTGGATTGACCATATCTAGACCCACAGCTGGATGAGACATAAGGGTGGACACTCTTGGGGCTGAGAGGTTTGGTGAGGTTGGGTGAGCAAACGCAGACCCTTTAAAGTAATACTGCGTGCTACCCATCGCATGGGTCCCAAATCTCCAGGTTCAAGGGCATCTTCCTACATCGAAAACATGCATGAGAAACCCAGAAGATGGTACACCGTGTGATGGGGAAAGGTTTCTAAAACGCACCTCATTTCTCATCTCCTTGTGCTCGGGTTCGCCATTCCAGCCACTTTACTAGCAATCTCCCTACTTGGAGCATCAGCACCTTTAACCTCCTGTTCCGTACAGGTTGCAATTTGTCCTGAGGATGAACGGGAAGACGGGGAACCAATGAGAGACTAGCTCTTGGTGTTGGGAGAGGCACAGGTCACTCTATTTTCCCATCAGGAAGAAGAATTAACCACAGGCTCAGCCTGCCCCCCTGAACCAGAACAGGGCCTGAAGCCATCCTGCGCTTTTGCGGCCGGCTCCCAAAAAACCGACTTGTAAAATGGAGCTTCAGGGCACTGCAATTCACAAACCTGCAGAGTTATAAATGATAACTCTCGTCCACAAATATATTGAGGGAAGGCAAAGAAGAGGATTTGAAATCAAGGCAGAATTGCAGGAAACAGATTTCAGGAGGTAGATTCGAATCGCCTTTAAAGCACATGAAAAGCGGCAAAACGTTGACAATGATGCCCTTGGCCAAAAAGGGCGTATGCGTTTTTTCCTGAATACATTCAGGAAAAAACGCATACGCCCTTTTTGGCCAACCAAGCAACCTGGAAAGGCAAATCAGCGCTACAAAGAAGTCTCGCTTCCCATCGGTCAAAAGGGCCATGCTGAAAAAAGTGTCAAAACCAGAAATGCAGGACAGGCCATGGAGAAATGGGAGCCTTGCTACACTGATGGGCGGGATGTAAATTGCCAACAGCCACTCTGGAGAAGTGTACGGTGTGTCCTGAAACATCTAAAAAACACAGCTTAGAGAGCATAGGGCACTTCCACGCATGGGGGGATAAAGTGGGAAAATTGAAAATCAGCAAGACACAAGCACCCCAAAGTTTAGGGCTGCTCTGTTGACAAGGACCTCCACTTCCTTCCACCTTAAATATCCCAGGAAAGCGAAAAATGGATAAAAAAGTTGTGG
Source organism: Balaenoptera physalus (assembly GCF_965194825.1). NCBI lineage: Eukaryota > Metazoa > Chordata > Mammalia > Artiodactyla > Balaenopteridae > Balaenoptera > Balaenoptera physalus. The sequence goes on from NW_028125028.1 coordinate 66,823, forward strand.
TCCTTATGTACAATGGAATATCACTCAGCCATGAAATCAATGTCATAAGGCTAGTAGCAGCATGATCAGTGGATTTAGGTAAGACGATTCTAAGTGAAATAAGTCACACAGAAAAGGACACTTCTCATAAGGTGTCACTTATAGAGGGAATGTAAAAACCGTTACACTTGAACTGAATTACAAAACAGAACAGAGTCACACATGCAGAAAACACACTATGGCTGCTTAACGGGAAAGGTGAGGTGGGGTGATACATAAAACAAGAGTTTCAAATTAGCTCAGATACCGTTCCATAAACCCAATATGGAATAGACAAGACCTACTCCTTGCTCAGAGAACTGGACTCAACACGCCCGATTCACCGCACAAGAATATATCTGACTAGTAATAATCTTAAAACCTATGTATTGATATCTCTCTGTTAGTGGGTCAAGTGGGTGTAAAGCGGCCTAAACACAGCCGTGAAAAGCAGCTAAACCCCATTATAAAAATAAATTACTTTTAAAAACCCATGAAACAAAGACAGGGAAAGAGAGAGAAATTCTTACACAATTCGTTCAGGGGCTGTGATGCAACCTGGATTGACCATATCTAGACCCACAGCTGGATGAGACATAAGGGTGGACACTCTTGGGGCTGAGAGGTTTGGTGAGGTTGGGTGAGCAAACGCAGACCCTTTAAAGTAATACTGCGTGCTACCCATCGCATGGGTCCCAAATCTCCAGGTTCAAGGGCATCTTCCTACATCGAAAACATGCATGAGAAACCCAGAAGATGGTACACCGTGTGATGGGGAAAGGTTTCTAAAACGCACCTCATTTCTCATCTCCTTGTGCTCGGGTTCGCCATTCCAGCCACTTTACTAGCAATCTCCCTACTTGGAGCATCAGCACCTTTAACCTCCTGTTCCGTACAGGTTGCAATTTGTCCTGAGGATGAACGGGAAGACGGGGAACCAATGAGAGACTAGCTCTTGGTGTTGGGACAGGCACAGGTCACTCTATTTTCCCATCAGGAAGAAGAATTAACCACAGGCTCAGCCTGCCCCCCTGAACCAGAACAGGGCCTGAAGCCATCCTGCGCTTTTGCGGCCGGCTCCCAAAAAACCGACTTGTAAAATGGAGCTTCAGGGCACTGCAATTCACAAACATGCAGAGTTATAAATGATAACTCTCGTCCACAAATATATTGAGGGAAGGCAAAGAAGAGGATTTGAAATCAAGGCAGAATTGCAGGAAACAGATTTCAGGAGGTAGATTCGAATCGCCTTTAAAGCACATGAAAAGCGGCAAAACGTTGACAATGATGCCCTTGGCCAAAAAGGGCGTATGCGTTTTTTCCTGAATATATTCAGGAAAAAACGCATACGCCCTTTTTGGCCAACCAAGCAACCTGGAAAGGCAAATCAGCGCTACAAAGAAGTCTCGCTTCCCATCGGTCAAAAGGGCCATGCTGAAAAAAGTGTCAAAACCAGAAATGCAGGACAGGCCATGGAGAAATGGGAGCCTTGCTACACTGATGGGCGGGATGTAAATTGCCAACAGCCACTCTGGAGAAGTGTACGGTGTGTCCTGAAACATCTAAAAAACACAGCTTAGAGAGCATAGGGCACTTCCACGCATGGGGGCTAAAGTGGGAAAATGGAAAATCAGCAAGACACAAGCACCCCAAAGTTTAGGGCTGCTCTGTTGACAAGGACCTCCACTTCCTTCCACCTTAAATATCCCAGGAAAGCGAAAAATGGATAAAAAAGTTGTGGTCCTTATGTACAATGGAATATCACTCAGCCATGAAATCAATGTCATAAGGCTAGTAGCAGCATGATGAGTGGATTTAGGTAAGACGATTCTAAGTGAAATAAGTCACACAGAAAAGGACACTTCTCATAAGGTGTCACTTATAGAGGGAATGTAAAAACCGTTACACTTGAACTGAATTACAAAACAGAACAGAGTCACACATGCAGAAAACACACTATGGCTGCTTAACGGGAAAGGTGAGGTGGGGTGATACATAAAACAAGAGTTTCAAATTAGCTCAGATACCGTTCCATAAACCCAATATGGAACAGACAAGACCTACTCCTTGCTCAGAGAACTGGACTCAACACGCCCGATTCACCGCACAAGAATATATCTGACTAGTAATAATCTTAAAACCTATGTATTGATATCTCTCTGTTAGTGGGTCAAGTGGGTGTAAAGCGGCCTAAACACAGCCGTGAAAAGCAGCTAAACCCCATTATAAAAATAAATTACTTTTAAAAACCCATGAAACAAAGACAGGGAAAGAGAGAGAAATTCTTACACAATTCGTTCAGGGGCTGTGATGCAACCTGGATTGACCATATCTAGACCCACAGCTGGATGAGACATAAGGGTGGACACTCTTGGGGCTGAGAGGTTTGGTGAGGTTGGGTGAGCAAACGCAGACCCTTTAAAGTAATACTGCGTGCTACCCATCGCATGGGTCCCAAATCTCCAGGTTCAAGGGCATCTTCCTACATCGAAAACATGCATGAGAAACCCAGAAGATGGTACACCGTGTGATGGGGAAAGGTTTCTAAAACGCACCTCATTTCTCATCTCCTTGTGCTCGGGTTCGCCATTCCAGCCACTTTACTAGCAATCTCCCTACTTGGAGCATCAGCACCTTTAACCTCCTGTTCCGTACAGGTTGCAATTTGTCCTGAGGATGAACGGGAAGACGGGGAACCAATGAGAGACTAGCTCTTGGTGTTGGGAGAGGCACAGGTCACTCTATTTTCCCATCAGGAAGAAGAATTAACCACAGGCTCAGCCTGCCCCCCTGAACCAGAACAGGGCCTGAAGCCATCCTGCGCTTTTGCGGCCGGCTCCCAAAAAACCGACTTGTAAAATGGAGCTTCAGGGCACTGCAATTCACAAACCTGCAGAGTTATAAATGATAACTCTCGTCCACAAATATATTGAGGGAAGGCAAAGAAGAGGATTTGAAATCAAGGCAGAATTGCAGGAAACAGATTTCAGGAGGTAGATTCGAATCGCCTTTAAAGCACATGAAAAGCGGCAAAACGTTGACAATGATGCCCTTGGCCAAAAAGGGCGTATGCGTTTTTTCCTGAATACATTCAGGAAAAAACGCATACGCCCTTTTTGGCCAACCAAGCAACCTGGAAAGGCAAATCAGCGCTACAAAGAAGTCTCGCTTCCCATCGGTCAAAAGGGCCATGCTGAAAAAAGTGTCAAAACCAGAAATGCAGGACAGGCCATGGAGAAATGGGAGCCTTGCTACACTGATGGGCGGGATGTAAATTGCCAACAGCCACTCTGGAGAAGTGTACGGTGTGTCCTGAAACATCTAAAAAACACAGCTTAGAGAGCATAGGGCACTTCCACGCATGGGGGGATAAAGTGGGAAAATTGAAAATCAGCAAGACACAAGCACCCCAAAGTTTAGGGCTGCTCTGTTGACAAGGACCTCCACTTCCTTCCACCTTAAATATCCCAGGAAAGCGAAAAATGGATAAAAAAGTTGTGGTCCTTATGTACAATGGAATATCACTCAGCCATGAAATCAATGTCATAAGGCTAGTAGCAGCATGATGAGTGGATTTAGGTAAGACGATTCTAAGTGAAATAAGTCACACAGAAAAGGACACTTCTCATAAGGTGTCACTTATAGAGGGAATGTAAAAACCGTTACACTTGAACTGAATTACAAAACAGAACAGAGTCACACATGCAGAAAACACACTATGGCTGCTTAACGGGAAAGGTGAGGTGGGGTGATACATAAAACAAGAGTTTCAAATTAGCTCAGATACCGTTCCATAAACCCAATATGGAACAGACAAGACCTACTCCTTGCTCAGAGAACTGGACTCAACACGCCCGATTCACCGCACAAGAATATATCTGACTAGTAATAATCTTAAAACCTATGTATTGATATCTCTCTGTTAGTGGGTCAAGTGGGTGTAAAGCGGCCTAAACACAGCCGTGAAAAGCAGCTAAACCCCATTATAAAAATAAATTACTTTTAAAAACCCATGAAACAAAGACAGGGAAAGAGAGAGAAATTCTTACACAATTCGTTCAGGGGCTGTGATGCAACCTGGATTGACCATATCTAGACCCACAGCTGGATGAGACATAAGGGTGGACACTCTTGGGGCTGAGAGGTTTGGTGAGGTTGGGTGAGCAAACGCAGACCCTTTAAAGTAATACTGCGTGCTACCCATCGCATGGGTCCCAAATCTCCAGGTTCAAGGGCATCTTCCTACATCGAAAACATGCATGAGAAACCCAGAAGATGGTACACCGTGTGATGGGGAAAGGTTTCTAAAACGCACCTCATTTCTCATCTCCTTGTGCTCGGGTTCGCCATTCCAGCCACTTTACTAGCAATCTCCCTACTTGGAGCATCAGCACCTTTAACCTCCTGTTCCGTACAGGTTGCAATTTGTCCTGAGGATGAACGGGAAGACGGGGAACCAATGAGAGACTAGCTCTTGGTGTTGGGAGAGGCACAGGTCACTCTATTTTCCCATCAGGAAGAAGAATTAACCACAGGCTCAGCCTGCCCCCCTGAACCAGAACAGGGCCTGAAGCCATCCTGCGCTTTTGCGGCCGGCTCCCAAAAAACCGACTTGTAAAATGGAGCTTCAGGGCACTGCAATTCACAAACCTGCAGAGTTATAAATGATAACTCTCGTCCACAAATATATTGAGGGAAGGCAAAGAAGAGGATTTGAAATCAAGGCAGAATTGCAGGAAACAGATTTCAGGAGGTAGATTCGAATCGCCTTTAAAGCACATGAAAAGCGGCAAAACGTTGACAATGATGCCCTTGGCCAAAAAGGGCGTATGCGTTTTTTCCTGAATATATTCAGGAAAAAACGCATACGCCCTTTTTGGCCAACCAAGCAACCTGGAAAGGCAAATCAGCGCTACAAAGAAGTCTCGCTTCCCATCGGTCAAAAGGGCCATGCTGAAAAAAGTGTCAAAACCAGAAATGCAGGACAGGCCATGGAGAAATGGGAGCCTTGCTACACTGATGGGCGGGATGTAAATTGCCAACAGCCACTCTGGAGAAGTGTACGGTGTGTCCTGAAACATCTAAAAAACACAGCTTAGAGAGCATAGGGCACTTCCACGCATGGGGGGATAAAGTGGGAAAATTGAAAATCAGCAAGACACAAGCACCCCAAAGTTTAGGGCTGCTCTGTTGACAAGGACCTCCACTTCCTTCCACCTTAAATATCCCAGGAAAGCGAAAAATGGATAAAAAAGTTGTGGTCCTTATGTACAATGGAATATCACTCAGCCATGAAATCAATGTCATAAGGCTAGTAGCAGCATGATCAGTGGATTTAGGTAAGACGATTCTAAGTGAAATAAGTCACACAGAAAAGGACACTTCTCATAAGGTGTCACTTATAGAGGGAATGTAAAAACCGTTACACTTGAACTGAATTACAAAACAGAACAGAGTCACACATGCAGAAAACACACTATGGCTGCTTAACGGGAAAGGTGAGGTGGGGTGATACATAAAACAAGAGTTTCAAATTAGCTCAGATACCGTTCCATAAACCCAATATGTAACAGACAAGACCTACTCCTTGCTCAGAGAACTGGACTCAACACGCCCGATTCACCGCACAAGAATATATCTGACTAGTAATAATCTTAAAACCTATGTATTGATATCTCTCTGTTAGTGGGTCAAGTGGGTGTAAAGCGGCCTAAACACAGCCGTGAAAAGCAGCTAAACCCCATTATAAAAATAAATTACTTTTAAAAACCCATGAAACAAAGACAGGGAAAGAGAGAGAAATTCTTACACAATTCGTTCAGGGGCTGTGATGCAACCTGGATTGACCATATCTAGACCCACAGCTGGATGAGACATAAGGGTGGACACTCTTGGGGCTGAGAGGTTTGGTGAGGTTGGGTGAGCAAACGCAGACCCTTTAAAGTAATACTGCGTGCTACCCATCGCATGGGTCCCAAATCTCCAGGTTCAAGGGCATCTTCCTACATCGAAAACATGCATGAGAAACCCAGAAGATGGTACACCGTGTGATGGGGAAAGGTTTCTAAAACGCACCTCATTTCTCATCTCCTTGTGCTCGGGTTCGCCATTCCAGCCACTTTACTAGCAATCTCCCTACTTGGAGCATCAGCACCTTTAACCTCCTGTTCCGTACAGGTTGCAATTTGTCCTGAGGATGAACGGGAAGACGGGGAACCAATGAGAGACTAGCTCTTGGTGTTGGGAGAGGCACAGGTCACTCTATTTTCCCATCAGGAAGAAGAATTAACCACAGGCTCAGCCTGCCCCCCTGAACCAGAACAGGGCCTGAAGCCATCCTGCGCTTTTGCGGCCGGCTCCCAAAAAACCGACTTGTAAAATGGAGCTTCAGGGCACTGCAATTCACAAACCTGCAGAGTTATAAATGATAACTCTCGTCCACAAATATATTGAGGGAAGGCAAAGAAGAGGATTTGAAATCAAGGCAGAATTGCAGGAAACAGATTTCAGGAGGTAGATTCGAATCGCCTTTAAAGCACATGAAAAGCGGCAAAACGTTGACAATGATGCCCTTGGCCAAAAAGGGCGTATGCGTTTTTTCCTGAATACATTCAGGAAAAAACGCATACGCCCTTTTTGGCCAACCAAGCAACCTCGAAAGGCAAATCAGCGCTACAAAGAAGTCTCGCTTCCCATCGGTCAAAAGGGCCATGCTGAAAAAAGTGTCAAAACCAGAAATGCAGGACAGGCCATGGAGAAATGGGAGCCTTGCTACACTGATGGGCGGGATGTAAATTGCCAACAGCCACTCTGGAGAAGTGTACGGTGTGTCCTGAAACATCTAAAAAACACAGCTTAGAGAGCATAGGGCACTTCCACGCATGGGGGGATAAAGTGGGAAAATTGAAAATCAGCAAGACACAAGCACCCCAAAGTTTAGGGCTGCTCTGTTGACAAGGACCTCCACTTCCTTCCACCTTAAATATCCCAGGAAAGCGAAAAATGGATAAAAAAGTTGTGGTCCTTATGTACAATGGAATATCACTCAGCCATGAAATCAATGTCATAAGGCTAGTAGCAGCATGATGAGTGGATTTAGGTAAGACGATTCTAAGTGAAATAAGTCACACAGAAAAGGACACTTCTCATAAGGTGTCACTTATAGAGGGAATGTAAAAACCGTTACACTTGAACTGAATTACAAAACAGAACAGAGTCACACATGCAGAAAACACACTATGGCTGCTTAACGGGAAAGGTGAGGTGGGGTGATACATAAAACAAGAGTTTCAAATTAGCTCAGATACCGTTCCATAAACCCAATATGGAATAGACAAGACCTACTCCTTGCTCAGAGAACTGGACTCAACACGCCCGATTCACCGCACAAGAATATATCTGACTAGTAATAATCTTAAAACCTATGTATTGATATCTCTCTGTTAGTGGGTCAAGTGGGTGTAAAGCGGCCTAAACACAGCCGTGAAAAGCAGCTAAACCCCATTATAAAAATAAATTACTTTTAAAAACCCATGAAACAAAGACAGGGAAAGAGAGAGAAATTCTTACACAATTCGTTCAGGGGCTGTGATGCAACCTGGATTGACCATATCTAGACCCACAGCTGGATGAGACATAAGGGTGGACACTCTTGGGGCTGAGAGGTTTGGTGAGGTTGGGTGAGCAAACGCAGACCCTTTAAAGTAATACTGCGTGCTACCCATCGCATGGGTCCCAAATCTCCAGGTTCAAGGGCATCTTCCTACATCGAAAACATGCATGAGAAACCCAGAAGATGGTACACCGTGTGATGGGGAAAGGTTTCTAAAACGCACCTCATTTCTCATCTCCTTGTGCTCGGGTTCGCCATTCCAGCCACTTTACTAGCAATCTCCCTACTTGGAGCATCAGCACCTTTAACCTCCTGTTCCGTACAGGTTGCAATTTGTCCTGAGGATGAACGGGAAGACGGGGAACCAATGAGAGACTAGCTCTTGGTGTTGGGACAGGCACAGGTCACTCTATTTTCCCATCAGGAAGAAGAATTAACCACAGGCTCAGCCTGCCCCCCTGAACCAGAACAGGGCCTGAAGCCATCCTGCGCTTTTGCGGCCGGCTCCCAAAAAACCGACTTGTAAAATGGAGCTTCAGGGCACTGCAATTCACAAACATGCAGAGTTATAAATGATAACTCTCGTCCACAAATATATTGAGGGAAGGCAAAGAAGAGGATTTGAAATCAAGGCAGAATTGCAGGAAACAGATTTCAGGAGGTAGATTCGAATCGCCTTTAAAGCACATGAAAAGCGGCAAAACGTTGACAATGATGCCCTTGGCCAAAAAGGGCGTATGCGTTTTTTCCTGAATATATTCAGGAAAAAACGCATACGCCCTTTTTGGCCAACCAAGCAACCTGGAAAGGCAAATCAGCGCTACAAAGAAGTCTCGCTTCCCATCGGTCAAAAGGGCCATGCTGAAAAAAGTGTCAAAACCAGAAATGCAGGACAGGCCATGGAGAAATGGGAGCCTTGCTACACTGATGGGCGGGATGTAAATTGCCAACAGCCACTCTGGAGAAGTGTACGGTGTGTCCTGAAACATCTAAAAAACACAGCTTAGAGAGCATAGGGCACTTCCACGCATGGGGGCTAAAGTGGGAAAATGGAAAATCAGCAAGACACAAGCACCCCAAAGTTTAGGGCTGCTCTGTTGACAAGGACCTCCACTTCCTTCCACCTTAAATATCCCAGGAAAGCGAAAAATGGATAAAAAAGTTGTGGTCCTTATGTACAATGGAATATCACTCAGCCATGAAATCAATGTCATAAGGCTAGTAGCAGCATGATGAGTGGATTTAGGTAAGACGATTCTAAGTGAAATAAGTCACACAGAAAAGGACACTTCTCATAAGGTGTCACTTATAGAGGGAATGTAAAAACCGTTACACTTGAACTGAATTACAAAACAGAACAGAGTCACACATGCAGAAAACACACTATGGCTGCTTAACGGGAAAGGTGAGGTGGGGTGATACATAAAACAAGAGTTTCAAATTAGCTCAGATACCGTTCCATAAACCCAATATGGAACAGACAAGACCTACTCCTTGCTCAGAGAACTGGACTCAACACGCCCGATTCACCGCACAAGAATATATCTGACTAGTAATAATCTTAAAACCTATGTATTGATATCTCTCTGTTAGTGGGTCAAGTGGGTGTAAAGCGGCCTAAACACAGCCGTGAAAAGCAGCTAAACCCCATTATAAAAATAAATTACTTTTAAAAACCCATGAAACAAAGACAGGGAAAGAGAGAGAAATTCTTACACAATTCGTTCAGGGGCTGTGATGCAACCTGGATTGACCATATCTAGACCCACAGCTGGATGAGACATAAGGGTGGACACTCTTGGGGCTGAGAGGTTTGGTGAGGTTGGGTGAGCAAACGCAGACCCTTTAAAGTAATACTGCGTGCTACCCATCGCATGGGTCCCAAATCTCCAGGTTCAAGGGCATCTTCCTACATCGAAAACATGCATGAGAAACCCAGAAGATGGTACACCGTGTGATGGGGAAAGGTTTCTAAAACGCACCTCATTTCTCATCTCCTTGTGCTCGGGTTCGCCATTCCAGCCACTTTACTAGCAATCTCCCTACTTGGAGCATCAGCACCTTTAACCTCCTGTTCCGTACAGGTTGCAATTTGTCCTGAGGATGAACGGGAAGACGGGGAACCAATGAGAGACTAGCTCTTGGTGTTGGGAGAGGCACAGGTCACTCTATTTTCCCATCAGGAAGAAGAATTAACCACAGGCTCAGCCTGCCCCCCTGAACCAGAACAGGGCCTGAAGCCATCCTGCGCTTTTGCGGCCGGCTCCCAAAAAACCGACTTGTAAAATGGAGCTTCAGGGCACTGCAATTCACAAACCTGCAGAGTTATAAATGATAACTCTCGTCCACAAATATATTGAGGGAAGGCAAAGAAGAGGATTTGAAATCAAGGCAGAATTGCAGGAAACAGATTTCAGGAGGTAGATTCGAATCGCCTTTAAAGCACATGAAAAGCGGCAAAACGTTGACAATGATGCCCTTGGCCAAAAAGGGCGTATGCGTTTTTTCCTGAATACATTCAGGAAAAAACGCATACGCCCTTTTTGGCCAACCAAGCAACCTGGAAAGGCAAATCAGCGCTACAAAGAAGTCTCGCTTCCCATCGGTCAAAAGGGCCATGCTGAAAAAAGTGTCAAAACCAGAAATGCAGGACAGGCCATGGAGAAATGGGAGCCTTGCTACACTGATGGGCGGGATGTAAATTGCCAACAGCCACTCTGGAGAAGTGTACGGTGTGTCCTGAAACATCTAAAAAACACAGCTTAGAGAGCATAGGGCACTTCCACGCATGGGGGGATAAAGTGGGAAAATTGAAAATCAGCAAGACACAAGCACCCCAAAGTTTAGGGCTGCTCTGTTGACAAGGACCTCCACTTCCTTCCACCTTAAATATCCCAGGAAAGCGAAAAATGGATAAAAAAGTTGTGGTCCTTATGTACAATGGAATATCACTCAGCCATGAAATCAATGTCATAAGGCTAGTAGCAGCATGATGAGTGGATTTAGGTAAGACGATTCTAAGTGAAATAAGTCACACAGAAAAGGACACTTCTCATAAGGTGTCACTTATAGAGGGAATGTAAAAACCGTTACACTTGAACTGAATTACAAAACAGAACAGAGTCACACATGCAGAAAACACACTATGGCTGCTTAACGGGAAAGGTGAGGTGGGGTGATACATAAAACAAGAGTTTCAAATTAGCTCAGATACCGTTCCATAAACCCAATATGGAACAGACAAGACCTACTCCTTGCTCAGAGAACTGGACTCAACACGCCCGATTCACCGCACAAGAATATATCTGACTAGTAATAATCTTAAAACCTATGTATTGATATCTCTCTGTTAGTGGGTCAAGTGGGTGTAAAGCGGCCTAAACACAGCCGTGAAAAGCAGCTAAACCCCATTATAAAAATAAATTACTTTTAAAAACCCATGAAACAAAGACAGGGAAAGAGAGAGAAATTCTTACACAATTCGTTCAGGGGCTGTGATGCAACCTGGATTGACCATATCTAGACCCACAGCTGGATGAGACATAAGGGTGGACACTCTTGGGGCTGAGAGGTTTGGTGAGGTTGGGTGAGCAAACGCAGACCCTTTAAAGTAATACTGCGTGCTACCCATCGCATGGGTCCCAAATCTCCAGGTTCAAGGGCATCTTCCTACATCGAAAACATGCATGAGAAACCCAGAAGATGGTACACCGTGTGATGGGGAAAGGTTTCTAAAACGCACCTCATTTCTCATCTCCTTGTGCTCGGGTTCGCCATTCCAGCCACTTTACTAGCAATCTCCCTACTTGGAGCATCAGCACCTTTAACCTCCTGTTCCGTAAAGGTTGCAATTTGTCCTGAGGATGAACGGGAAGACGGGGAACCAATGAGAGACTAGCTCTTGGTGTTGGGAGAGGCACAGGTCACTCTATTTTCCCATCAGGAAGAAGAATTAACCACAGGCTCAGCCTGCCCCCCTGAACCAGAACAGGGCCTGAAGCCATCCTGCGCTTTTGCGGCCGGCTCCCAAAAAACCGACTTGTAAAATGGAGCTTCAGGGCACTGCAATTCACAAACCTGCAGAGTTATAAATGATAACTCTCGTCCACAAATATATTGAGGGAAGGCAAAGAAGAGGATTTGAAATCAAGGCAGAATTGCAGGAAACAGATTTCAGGAGGTAGATTCGAATCGCCTTTAAAGCACATGAAAAGCGGCAAAACGTTGACAATGATGCCCTTGGCCAAAAAGGGCGTATGCGTTTTTTCCTGAATACATTCAGGAAAAAACGCATACGCCCTTTTTGGCCAACCAAGCAACCTGGAAAGGCAAATCAGCGCTACAAAGAAGTCTCGCTTCCCATCGGTCAAAAGGGCCATGCTGAAAAAAGTGTCAAAACCAGAAATGCAGGACAGGCCATGGAGAAATGGGAGCCTTGCTACACTGATGGGCGGGATGTAAATTGCCAACAGCCACTCTGGAGAAGTGTACGGTGTGTCCTGAAACATCTAAAAAACACAGCTTAGAGAGCATAGGGCACTTCCACGCATGGGGGGATAAAGTGGGAAAATTGAAAATCAGCAAGACACAAGCACCCCAAAGTTTAGGGCTGCTCTGTTGACAAGGACCTCCACTTCCTTCCACCTTAAATATCCCAGGAAAGCGAAAAATGGATAAAAAAGTTGTGGTCCTTATGTACAATGGAATATCACTCAGCCATGAAATCAATGTCATAAGGCTAGTAGCAGCATGATGAGTGGATTTAGGTAAGACGATTCTAAGTGAAATAAGTCACACAGAAAAGGACACTTCTCATAAGGTGTCACTTATAGAGGGAATGTAAAAACCGTTACACTTGAACTGAATTACAAAACAGAACAGAGTCACACATGCAGAAAACACACTATGGCTGCTTAACGGGAAAGGTGAGGTGGGGTGATACATAAAACAAGAGTTTCAAATTAGCTCAGATACCGTTCCATAAACCCAATATGGAATAGACAAGACCTACTCCTTGCTCAGAGAACTGGACTCAACACGCCCGATTCACCGCACAAGAATATATCTGACTAGTAATAATCTTAAAACCTATGTATTGATATCTCTCTGTTAGTGGGTCAAGTGGGTGTAAAGCGGCCTAAACACAGCCGTGAAAAGCAGCTAAACCCCATTATAAAAATAAATTACTTTTAAAAACCCATGAAACAAAGACAGGGAAAGAGAGAGAAATTCTTACACAATTCGTTCAGGGGCTGTGATGCAACCTGGATTGACCATATCTAGACCCACAGCTGGATGAGACATAAGGGTGGACACTCTTGGGGCTGAGAGGTTTGGTGAGGTTGGGTGAGCAAACGCAGACCCTTTAAAGTAATACTGCGTGCTACCCATCGCATGGGTCCCAAATCTCCAGGTTCAAGGGCATCTTCCTACATCGAAAACATGCATGAGAAACCCAGAAGATGGTACACCGTGTGATGGGGAAAGGTTTCTAAAACGCACCTCATTTCTCATCTCCTTGTGCTCGGGTTCGCCATTCCAGCCACTTTACTAGCAATCTCCCTACTTGGAGCATCAGCACCTTTAACCTCCTGTTCCGTACAGGTTGCAATTTGTCCTGAGGATGAACGGGAAGACGGGGAACCAATGAGAGACTAGCTCTTGGTGTTGGGACAGGCACAGGTCACTCTATTTTCCCATCAGGAAGAAGAATTAACCACAGGCTCAGCCTGCCCCCCTGAACCAGAACAGGGCCTGAAGCCATCCTGCGCTTTTGCGGCCGGCTCCCAAAAAACCGACTTGTAAAATGGAGCTTCAGGGCACTGCAATTCACAAACATGCAGAGTTATAAATGATAACTCTCGTCCACAAATATATTGAGGGAAGGCAAAGAAGAGGATTTGAAATCAAGGCAGAATTGCAGGAAACAGATTTCAGGAGGTAGATTCGAATCGCCTTTAAAGCACATGAAAAGCGGCAAAACGTTGACAATGATGCCCTTGGCCAAAAAGGGCGTATGCGTTTTTTCCTGAATATATTCAGGAAAAAACGCATACGCCCTTTTTGGCCAACCAAGCAACCTGGAAAGGCAAATCAGCGCTACAAAGAAGTCTCGCTTCCCATCGGTCAAAAGGGCCATGCTGAAAAAAGTGTCAAAACCAGAAATGCAGGACAGGCCATGGAGAAATGGGAGCCTTGCTACACTGATGGGCGGGATGTAAATTGCCAACAGCCACTCTGGAGAAGTGTACGGTGTGTCCTGAAACATCTAAAAAACACAGCTTAGAGAGCATAGGGCACTTCCACGCATGGGGGCTAAAGTGGGAAAATGGAAAATCAGCAAGACACAAGCACCCCAAAGTTTAGGGCTGCTCTGTTGACAAGGACCTCCACTTCCTTCCACCTTAAATATCCCAGGAAAGCGAAAAATGGATAAAAAAGTTGTGGTCCTTATGTACAATGGAATATCACTCAGCCATGAAATCAATGTCATAAGGCTAGTAGCAGCATGATGAGTGGATTTAGGTAAGACGATTCTAAGTGAAATAAGTCACACAGAAAAGGACACTTCTCATAAGGTGTCACTTATAGAGGGAATGTAAAAACCGTTACACTTGAACTGAATTACAAAACAGAACAGAGTCACACATGCAGAAAACACACTATGGCTGCTTAACGGGAAAGGTGAGGTGGGGTGATACATAAAACAAGAGTTTCAAATTAGCTCAGATACCGTTCCATAAACCCAATATGGAACAGACAAGACCTACTCCTTGCTCAGAGAACTGGACTCAACACGCCCGATTCACCGCACAAGAATATATCTGACTAGTAATAATCTTAAAACCTATGTATTGATATCTCTCTGTTAGTGGGTCAAGTGGGTGTAAAGCGGCCTAAACACAGCCGTGAAAAGCAGCTAAACCCCATTATAAAAATAAATTACTTTTAAAAACCCATGAAACAAAGACAGGGAAAGAGAGAGAAATTCTTACACAATTCGTTCAGGGGCTGTGATGCAACCTGGATTGACCATATCTAGACCCACAGCTGGATGAGACATAAGGGTGGACACTCTTGGGGCTGAGAGGTTTGGTGAGGTTGGGTGAGCAAACGCAGACCCTTTAAAGTAATACTGCGTGCTACCCATCGCATGGGTCCCAAATCTCCAGGTTCAAGGGCATCTTCCTACATCGAAAACATGCATGAGAAACCCAGAAGATGGTACACCGTGTGATGGGGAAAGGTTTCTAAAACGCACCTCATTTCTCATCTCCTTGTGCTCGGGTTCGCCATTCCAGCCACTTTACTAGCAATCTCCCTACTTGGAGCATCAGCACCTTTAACCTCCTGTTCCGTACAGGTTGCAATTTGTCCTGAGGATGAACGGGAAGACGGGGAACCAATGAGAGACTAGCTCTTGGTGTTGGGAGAGGCACAGGTCACTCTATTTTCCCATCAGGAAGAAGAATTAACCACAGGCTCAGCCTGCCCCCCTGAACCAGAACAGGGCCTGAAGCCATCCTGCGCTTTTGCGGCCGGCTCCCAAAAAACCGACTTGTAAAATGGAGCTTCAGGGCACTGCAATTCACAAACCTGCAGAGTTATAAATGATAACTCTCGTCCACAAATATATTGAGGGAAGGCAAAGAAGAGGATTTGAAATCAAGGCAGAATTGCAGGAAACAGATTTCAGGAGGTAGATTCGAATCGCCTTTAAAGCACATGAAAAGCGGCAAAACGTTGACAATGATGCCCTTGGCCAAAAAGGGCGTATGCGTTTTTTCCTGAATACATTCAGGAAAAAACGCATACGCCCTTTTTGGCCAACCAAGCAACCTGGAAAGGCAAATCAGCGCTACAAAGAAGTCTCGCTTCCCATCGGTCAAAAGGGCCATGCTGAAAAAAGTGTCAAAACCAGAAATGCAGGACAGGCCATGGAGAAATGGGAGCCTTGCTACACTGATGGGCGGGATGTAAATTGCCAACAGCCACTCTGGAGAAGTGTACGGTGTGTCCTGAAACATCTAAAAAACACAGCTTAGAGAGCATAGGGCACTTCCACGCATGGGGGGATAAAGTGGGAAAATTGAAAATCAGCAAGACACAAGCACCCCAAAGTTTAGGGCTGCTCTGTTGACAAGGACCTCCACTTCCTTCCACCTTAAATATCCCAGGAAAGCGAAAAATGGATAAAAAAGTTGTGGTCCTTATGTACAATGGAATATCACTCAGCCATGAAATCAATGTCATAAGGCTAGTAGCAGCATGATGAGTGGATTTAGGTAAGACAATTCTAAGTGAAATAAGTCACACAGAAAAGGACACTTCTCATAAGGTGTCACTTATAGAGGGAATGTAAAAACCGTTACACTTGAACTGAATTACAAAACAGAACAGAGTCACACATGCAGAAAACACACTATGGCTGCTTAACGGGAAAGGTGAGGTGGGGTGATACATAAAACAAGAGTTTCAAATTAGCTCAGATACCGTTCCATAAACCCAATATGGAACAGACAAGACCTACTCCTTGCTCAGAGAACTGGACTCAACACGCCCGATTCACCGCACAAGAATATATCTGACTAGTAATAATCTTAAAACCTATGTATTGATATCTCTCTGTTAGTGG
This sequence comes from Balaenoptera physalus, assembly GCF_965194825.1. Lineage (NCBI taxonomy): Eukaryota > Metazoa > Chordata > Mammalia > Artiodactyla > Balaenopteridae > Balaenoptera > Balaenoptera physalus. The sequence continues at coordinate 83,088 of NW_028125028.1, forward strand.
GTCAAGTGGGTGTAAAGCGGCCTAAACACAGCCGTGAAAAGCAGCTAAACCCCATTATAAAAATAAATTACTTTTAAAAACCCATGAAACAAAGACAGGGAAAGAGAGAGAAATTCTTACACAATTCGTTCAGGGGCTGTGATGCAACCTGGATTGACCATATCTAGACCCACAGCTGGATGAGACATAAGGGTGGACACTCTTGGGGCTGAGAGGTTTGGTGAGGTTGGGTGAGCAAACGCAGACCCTTTAAAGTAATACTGCGTGCTACCCATCGCATGGGTCCCAAATCTCCAGGTTCAAGGGCATCTTCCTACATCGAAAACATGCATGAGAAACCCAGAAGATGGTACACCGTGTGATGGGGAAAGGTTTCTAAAACGCACCTCATTTCTCATCTCCTTGTGCTCGGGTTCGCCATTCCAGCCACTTTACTAGCAATCTCCCTACTTGGAGCATCAGCACCTTTAACCTCCTGTTCCGTACAGGTTGCAATTTGTCCTGAGGATGAACGGGAAGACGGGGAACCAATGAGAGACTAGCTCTTGGTGTTGGGAGAGGCACAGGTCACTCTATTTTCCCATCAGGAAGAAGAATTAACCACAGGCTCAGCCTGCCCCCCTGAACCAGAACAGGGCCTGAAGCCATCCTGCGCTTTTGCGGCCGGCTCCCAAAAAACCGACTTGTAAAATGGAGCTTCAGGGCACTGCAATTCACAAACCTGCAGAGTTATAAATGATAACTCTCGTCCACAAATATATTGAGGGAAGGCAAAGAAGAGGATTTGAAATCAAGGCAGAATTGCAGGAAACAGATTTCAGGAGGTAGATTCGAATCGCCTTTAAAGCACATGAAAAGCGGCAAAACGTTGACAATGATGCCCTTGGCCAAAAAGGGCGTATGCGTTTTTTCCTGAATACATTCAGGAAAAAACGCATACGCCCTTTTTGGCCAACCAAGCAACCTGGAAAGGCAAATCAGCGCTACAAAGAAGTCTCGCTTCCCATCGGTCAAAAGGGCCATGCTGAAAAAAGTGTCAAAACCAGAAATGCAGGACAGGCCATGGAGAAATGGGAGCCTTGCTACACTGATGGGCGGGATGTAAATTGCCAACAGCCACTCTGGAGAAGTGTACGGTGTGTCCTGAAACATCTAAAAAACACAGCTTAGAGAGCATAGGGCACTTCCACGCATGGGGGGATAAAGTGGGAAAATTGAAAATCAGCAAGACACAAGCACCCCAAAGTTTAGGGCTGCTCTGTTGACAAGGACCTCCACTTCCTTCCACCTTAAATATCCCAGGAAAGCGAAAAATGGATAAAAAAGTTGTGGTCCTTATGTACAATGGAATATCACTCAGCCATGAAATCAATGTCATAAGGCTAGTAGCAGCAAGATCAGTGGATTTAGGTAAGACGATTCTAAGTGAAATAAGTCACACAGAAAAGGACACTTCTCATAAGGTGTCACTTATAGAGGGAATGTAAAAACCGTTACACTTGAACTGAATTACAAAACAGAACAGAGTCACACATGCAGAAAACACACTATGGCTGCTTAACGGGAAAGGTGAGGTGGGGTGATACATAAAACAAGAGTTTCAAATTAGCTCAGATACCGTTCCATAAACCCAATATGTAACAGACAAGACCTACTCCTTGCTCAGAGAACTGGACTCAACACACCCGATTCACCGCACAAGAATATATCTGACTAGTAATAATCTTAAAACCTATGTATTGATATCTCTCTGTTAGTGGGTCAAGTGGGTGTAAAGCGGCCTAAACACAGCCGTGAAAAGCAGCTAAACCCCATTATAAAAATAAATTACTTTTAAAAACCCATGAAACAAAGACAGGGAAAGAGAGAGAAATTCTTACACAATTCGTTCAGGGGCTGTGATGCAACCTGGATTGACCATATCTAGACCCACAGCTGGATGAGACATAAGGGTGGACACTCTTGGGGCTGAGAGGTTTGGTGAGGTTGGGTGAGCAAACGCAGACCCTTTAAAGTAATACTGCGTGCTACCCATCGCATGGGTCCCAAATCTCCAGGTTCAAGGGCATCTTCCTACATCGAAAACATGCATGAGAAACCCAGAAGATGGTACACCGTGTGATGGGGAAAGGTTTCTAAAACGCACCTCATTTCTCATCTCCTTGTGCTCGGGTTCGCCATTCCAGCCACTTTACTAGCAATCTCCCTACTTGGAGCATCAGCACCTTTAACCTCCTGTTCCGTACAGGTTGCAATTTGTCCTGAGGATGAACGGGAAGACGGGGAACCAATGAGAGACTAGCTCTTGGTGTTGGGAGAGGCACAGGTCACTCTATTTTCCCATCAGGAAGAAGAATTAACCACAGGCTCAGCCTGCCCCCCTGAACCAGAACAGGGCCTGAAGCCATCCTGCGCTTTTGCGGCCGGCTCCCAAAAAACCGACTTGTAAAATGGAGCTTCAGGGCACTGCAATTCACAAACCTGCAGAGTTATAAATGATAACTCTCGTCCACAAATATATTGAGGGAAGGCAAAGAAGAGGATTTGAAATCAAGGCAGAATTGCAGGAAACAGATTTCAGGAGGTAGATTCGAATCGCCTTTAAAGCACATGAAAAGCGGCAAAACGTTGACAATGATGCCCTTGGCCAAAAAGGGCGTATGCGTTTTTTCCTGAATATATTCAGGAAAAAACGCATACGCCCTTTTTGGCCAACCAAGCAACCTGGAAAGGCAAATCAGCGCTACAAAGAAGTCTCGCTTCCCATCGGTCAAAAGGGCCATGCTGAAAAAAGTGTCAAAACCAGAAATGCAGGACAGGCCATGGAGAAATGGGAGCCTTGCTACACTGATGGGCGGGATGTAAATTGCCAACAGCCACTCTGGAGAAGTGTACGGTGTGTCCTGAAACATCTAAAAAACACAGCTTAGAGAGCATAGGGCACTTCCACGCATGGGGGGATAAAGTGGGAAAATTGAAAATCAGCAAGACACAAGCACCCCAAAGTTTAGGGCTGCTCTGTTGACAAGGACCTCCACTTCCTTCCACCTTAAATATCCCAGGAAAGCGAAAAATGGATAAAAAAGTTGTGGTCCTTATGTACAATGGAATATCACTCAGCCATGAAATCAATGTCATAAGGCTAGTAGCAGCATGATCAGTGGATTTAGGTAAGACGATTCTAAGTGAAATAAGTCACACAGAAAAGGACACTTCTCATAAGGTGTCACTTATAGAGGGAATGTAAAAACCGTTACACTTGAACTGAATTACAAAACAGAACAGAGTCACACATGCAGAAAACACACTATGGCTGCTTAACGGGAAAGGTGAGGTGGGGTGATACATAAAACAAGAGTTTCAAATTAGCTCAGATACCGTTCCATAAACCCAATATGTAACAGACAAGACCTACTCCTTGCTCAGAGAACTGGACTCAACACGCCCGATTCACCGCACAAGAATATATCTGACTAGTAATAATCTTAAAACCTATGTATTGATATCTCTCTGTTAGTGGGTCAAGTGGGTGTAAAGCGGCCTAAACACAGCCGTGAAAAGCAGCTAAACCCCATTATAAAAATAAATTACTTTTAAAAACCCATGAAACAAAGACAGGGAAAGAGAGAGAAATTCTTACACAATTCGTTCAGGGGCTGTGATGCAACCTGGATTGACCATATCTAGACCCACAGCTGGATGAGACATAAGGGTGGACACTCTTGGGGCTGAGAGGTTTGGTGAGGTTGGGTGAGCAAACGCAGACCCTTTAAAGTAATACTGCGTGCTACCCATCGCATGGGTCCCAAATCTCCAGGTTCAAGGGCATCTTCCTACATCGAAAACATGCATGAGAAACCCAGAAGATGGTACACCGTGTGATGGGGAAAGGTTTCTAAAACGCACCTCATTTCTCATCTCCTTGTGCTCGGGTTCGCCATTCCAGCCACTTTACTAGCAATCTCCCTACTTGGAGCATCAGCACCTTTAACCTCCTGTTCCGTACAGGTTGCAATTTGTCCTGAGGATGAACGGGAAGACGGGGAACCAATGAGAGACTAGCTCTTGGTGTTGGGAGAGGCACAGGTCACTCTATTTTCCCATCAGGAAGAAGAATTAACCACAGGCTCAGCCTGCCCCCCTGAACCAGAACAGGGCCTGAAGCCATCCTGCGCTTTTGCGGCCGGCTCCCAAAAAACCGACTTGTAAAATGGAGCTTCAGGGCACTGCAATTCACAAACCTGCAGAGTTATAAATGATAACTCTCGTCCACAAATATATTGAGGGAAGGCAAAGAAGAGGATTTGAAATCAAGGCAGAATTGCAGGAAACAGATTTCAGGAGGTAGATTCGAATCGCCTTTAAAGCACATGAAAAGCGGCAAAACGTTGACAATGATGCCCTTGGCCAAAAAGGGCGTATGCGTTTTTTCCTGAATACATTCAGGAAAAAACGCATACGCCCTTTTTGGCCAACCAAGCAACCTGGAAAGGCAAATCAGCGCTACAAAGAAGTCTCGCTTCCCATCGGTCAAAAGGGCCATGCTGAAAAAAGTGTCAAAACCAGAAATGCAGGACAGGCCATGGAGAAATGGGAGCCTTGCTACACTGATGGGCGGGATGTAAATTGCCAACAGCCACTCTGGAGAAGTGTACGGTGTGTCCTGAAACATCTAAAAAACACAGCTTAGAGAGCATAGGGCACTTCCACGCATGGGGGGATAAAGTGGGAAAATTGAAAATCAGCAAGACACAAGCACCCCAAAGTTTAGGGCTGCTCTGTTGACAAGGACCTCCACTTCCTTCCACCTTAAATATCCCAGGAAAGCGAAAAATGGATAAAAAAGTTGTGGTCCTTATGTACAATGGAATATCACTCAGCCATGAAATCAATGTCATAAGGCTAGTAGCAGCATGATGAGTGGATTTAGGTAAGACGATTCTAAGTGAAATAAGTCACACAGAAAAGGACACTTCTCATAAGGTGTCACTTATAGAGGGAATGTAAAAACCGTTACACTTGAACTGAATTACAAAACAGAACAGAGTCACACATGCAGAAAACACACTATGGCTGCTTAACGGGAAAGGTGAGGTGGGGTGATACATAAAACAAGAGTTTCAAATTAGCTCAGATACCGTTCCATAAACCCAATATGGAACAGACAAGACCTACTCCTTGCTCAGAGAACTGGACTCAACACGCCCGATTCACCGCACAAGAATATATCTGACTAGTAATAATCTTAAAACCTATGTATTGATATCTCTCTGTTAGTGGGTCAAGTGGGTGTAAAGCGGCCTAAACACAGCCGTGAAAAGCAGCTAAACCCCATTATAAAAATAAATTACTTTTAAAAACCCATGAAACAAAGACAGGGAAAGAGAGAGAAATTCTTACACAATTCGTTCAGGGGCTGTGATGCAACCTGGATTGACCATATCTAGACCCACAGCTGGATGAGACATAAGGGTGGACACTCTTGGGGCTGAGAGGTTTGGTGAGGTTGGGTGAGCAAACGCAGACCCTTTAAAGTAATACTGCGTGCTACCCATCGCATGGGTCCCAAATCTCCAGGTTCAAGGGCATCTTCCTACATCGAAAACATGCATGAGAAACCCAGAAGATGGTACACCGTGTGATGGGGAAAGGTTTCTAAAACGCACCTCATTTCTCATCTCCTTGTGCTCGGGTTCGCCATTCCAGCCACTTTACTAGCAATCTCCCTACTTGGAGCATCAGCACCTTTAACCTCCTGTTCCGTACAGGTTGCAATTTGTCCTGAGGATGAACGGGAAGACGGGGAACCAATGAGAGACTAGCTCTTGGTGTTGGGAGAGGCACAGGTCACTCTATTTTCCCATCAGGAAGAAGAATTAACCACAGGCTCAGCCTGCCCCCCTGAACCAGAACAGGGCCTGAAGCCATCCTGCGCTTTTGCGGCCGGCTCCCAAAAAACCGACTTGTAAAATGGAGCTTCAGGGCACTGCAATTCACAAACATGCAGAGTTATAAATGATAACTCTCGTCCACAAATATATTGAGGGAAGGCAAAGAAGAGGATTTGAAATCAAGGCAGAATTGCAGGAAACAGATTTCAGGAGGTAGATTCGAATCGCCTTTAAAGCACATGAAAAGCGGCAAAACGTTGACAATGATGCCCTTGGCCAAAAAGGGCGTATGCGTTTTTTCCTGAATATATTCAGGAAAAAACGCATACGCCCTTTTTGGCCAACCAAGCAACCTGGAAAGGCAAATCAGCGCTACAAAGAAGTCTCGCTTCCCATCGGTCAAAAGGGCCATGCTGAAAAAAGTGTCAAAACCAGAAATGCAGGACAGGCCATGGAGAAATGGGAGCCTTGCTACACTGATGGGCGGGATGTAAATTGCCAACAGCCACTCTGGAGAAGTGTACGGTGTGTCCTGAAACATCTAAAAAACACAGCTTAGAGAGCATAGGGCACTTCCACGCATGGGGGCTAAAGTGGGAAAATGGAAAATCAGCAAGACACAAGCACCCCAAAGTTTAGGGCTGCTCTGTTGACAAGGACCTCCACTTCCTTCCACCTTAAATATCCCAGGAAAGCGAAAAATGGATAAAAAAGTTGTGGTCCTTATGTACAATGGAATATCACTCAGCCATGAAATCAATGTCATAAGGCTAGTAGCAGCATGATGAGTGGATTTAGGTAAGACGATTCTAAGTGAAATAAGTCACACAGAAAAGGACACTTCTCATAAGGTGTCACTTATAGAGGGAATGTAAAAACCGTTACACTTGAACTGAATTACAAAACAGAACAGAGTCACACATGCAGAAAACACACTATGGCTGCTTAACGGGAAAGGTGAGGTGGGGTGATACATAAAACAAGAGTTTCAAATTAGCTCAGATACCGTTCCATAAACCCAATATGGAACAGACAAGACCTACTCCTTGCTCAGAGAACTGGACTCAACACGCCCGATTCACCGCACAAGAATATATCTGACTAGTAATAATCTTAAAACCTATGTATTGATATCTCTCTGTTAGTGGGTCAAGTGGGTGTAAAGCGGCCTAAACACAGCCGTGAAAAGCAGCTAAACCCCATTATAAAAATAAATTACTTTTAAAAACCCATGAAACAAAGACAGGGAAAGAGAGAGAAATTCTTACACAATTCGTTCAGGGGCTGTGATGCAACCTGGATTGACCATATCTAGACCCACAGCTGGATGAGACATAAGGGTGGACACTCTTGGGGCTGAGAGGTTTGGTGAGGTTGGGTGAGCAAACGCAGACCCTTTAAAGTAATACTGCGTGCTACCCATCGCATGGGTCCCAAATCTCCAGGTTCAAGGGCATCTTCCTACATCGAAAACATGCATGAGAAACCCAGAAGATGGTACACCGTGTGATGGGGAAAGGTTTCTAAAACGCACCTCATTTCTCATCTCCTTGTGCTCGGGTTCGCCATTCCAGCCACTTTACTAGCAATCTCCCTACTTGGAGCATCAGCACCTTTAACCTCCTGTTCCGTACAGGTTGCAATTTGTCCTGAGGATGAACGGGAAGACGGGGAACCAATGAGAGACTAGCTCTTGGTGTTGGGAGAGGCACAGGTCACTCTATTTTCCCATCAGGAAGAAGAATTAACCACAGGCTCAGCCTGCCCCCCTGAACCAGAACAGGGCCTGAAGCCATCCTGCGCTTTTGCGGCCGGCTCCCAAAAAACCGACTTGTAAAATGGAGCTTCAGGGCACTGCAATTCACAAACCTGCAGAGTTATAAATGATAACTCTCGTCCACAAATATATTGAGGGAAGGCAAAGAAGAGGATTTGAAATCAAGGCAGAATTGCAGGAAACAGATTTCAGGAGGTAGATTCGAATCGCCTTTAAAGCACATGAAAAGCGGCAAAACGTTGACAATGATGCCCTTGGCCAAAAAGGGCGTATGCGTTTTTTCCTGAATACATTCAGGAAAAAACGCATACGCCCTTTTTGGCCAACCAAGCAACCTGGAAAGGCAAATCAGCGCTACAAAGAAGTCTCGCTTCCCATCGGTCAAAAGGGCCATGCTGAAAAAAGTGTCAAAACCAGAAATGCAGGACAGGCCATGGAGAAATGGGAGCCTTGCTACACTGATGGGCGGGATGTAAATTGCCAACAGCCACTCTGGAGAAGTGTACGGTGTGTCCTGAAACATCTAAAAAACACAGCTTAGAGAGCATAGGGCACTTCCACGCATGGGGGGATAAAGTGGGAAAATTGAAAATCAGCAAGACACAAGCACCCCAAAGTTTAGGGCTGCTCTGTTGACAAGGACCTCCACTTCCTTCCACCTTAAATATCCCAGGAAAGCGAAAAATGGATAAAAAAGTTGTGGTCCTTATGTACAATGGAATATCACTCAGCCATGAAATCAATGTCATAAGGCTAGTAGCAGCATGATGAGTGGATTTAGGTAAGACGATTCTAAGTGAAATAAGTCACACAGAAAAGGACACTTCTCATAAGGTGTCACTTATAGAGGGAATGTAAAAACCGTTACACTTGAACTGAATTACAAAACAGAACAGAGTCACACATGCAGAAAACACACTATGGCTGCTTAACGGGAAAGGTGAGGTGGGGTGATACATAAAACAAGAGTTTCAAATTAGCTCAGATACCGTTCCATAAACCCAATATGGAACAGACAAGACCTACTCCTTGCTCAGAGAACTGGACTCAACACGCCCGATTCACCGCACAAGAATATATCTGACTAGTAATAATCTTAAAACCTATGTATTGATATCTCTCTGTTAGTGGGTCAAGTGGGTGTAAAGCGGCCTAAACACAGCCGTGAAAAGCAGCTAAACCCCATTATAAAAATAAATTACTTTTAAAAACCCATGAAACAAAGACAGGGAAAGAGAGAGAAATTCTTACACAATTCGTTCAGGGGCTGTGATGCAACCTGGATTGACCATATCTAGACCCACAGCTGGATGAGACATAAGGGTGGACACTCTTGGGGCTGAGAGGTTTGGTGAGGTTGGGTGAGCAAACGCAGACCCTTTAAAGTAATACTGCGTGCTACCCATCGCATGGGTCCCAAATCTCCAGGTTCAAGGGCATCTTCCTACATCGAAAACATGCATGAGAAACCCAGAAGATGGTACACCGTGTGATGGGGAAAGGTTTCTAAAACGCACCTCATTTCTCATCTCCTTGTGCTCGGGTTCGCCATTCCAGCCACTTTACTAGCAATCTCCCTACTTGGAGCATCAGCACCTTTAACCTCCTGTTCCGTACAGGTTGCAATTTGTCCTGAGGATGAACGGGAAGACGGGGAACCAATGAGAGACTAGCTCTTGGTGTTGGGAGAGGCACAGGTCACTCTATTTTCCCATCAGGAAGAAGAATTAACCACAGGCTCAGCCTGCCCCCCTGAACCAGAACAGGGCCTGAAGCCATCCTGCGCTTTTGCGGCCGGCTCCCAAAAAACCGACTTGTAAAATGGAGCTTCAGGGCACTGCAATTCACAAACCTGCAGAGTTATAAATGATAACTCTCGTCCACAAATATATTGAGGGAAGGCAAAGAAGAGGATTTGAAATCAAGGCAGAATTGCAGGAAACAGATTTCAGGAGGTAGATTCGAATCGCCTTTAAAGCACATGAAAAGCGGCAAAACGTTGACAATGATGCCCTTGGCCAAAAAGGGCGTATGCGTTTTTTCCTGAATACATTCAGGAAAAAACGCATACGCCCTTTTTGGCCAACCAAGCAACCTGGAAAGGCAAATCAGCGCTACAAAGAAGTCTCGCTTCCCATCGGTCAAAAGGGCCATGCTGAAAAAAGTGTCAAAACCAGAAATGCAGGACAGGCCATGGAGAAATGGGAGCCTTGCTACACTGATGGGCGGGATGTAAATTGCCAACAGCCACTCTGGAGAAGTGTACGGTGTGTCCTGAAACATCTAAAAAACACAGCTTAGAGAGCATAGGGCACTTCCACGCATGGGGGGATAAAGTGGGAAAATTGAAAATCAGCAAGACACAAGCACCCCAAAGTTTAGGGCTGCTCTGTTGACAAGGACCTCCACTTCCTTCCACCTTAAATATCCCAGGAAAGCGAAAAATGGATAAAAAAGTTGTGGTCCTTATGTACAATGGAATATCACTCAGCCATGAAATCAATGTCATAAGGCTAGTAGCAGCATGATCAGTGGATTTAGGTAAGACGATTCTAAGTGAAATAAGTCACACAGAAAAGGACACTTCTCATAAGGTGTCACTTATAGAGGGAATGTAAAAACCGTTACACTTGAACTGAATTACAAAACAGAACAGAGTCACACATGCAGAAAACACACTATGGCTGCTTAACGGGAAAGGTGAGGTGGGGTGATACATAAAACAAGAGTTTCAAATTAGCTCAGATACCGTTCCATAAACCCAATATGTAACAGACAAGACCTACTCCTTGCTCAGAGAACTGGACTCAACACACCCGATTCACCGCACAAGAATATATCTGACTAGTAATAATCTTAAAACCTATGTATTGATATCTCTCTGTTAGTGGGTCAAGTGGGTGTAAAGCGGCCTAAACACAGCCGTGAAAAGCAGCTAAACCCCATTATAAAAATAAATTACTTTTAAAAACCCATGAAACAAAGACAGGGAAAGAGAGAGAAATTCTTACACAATTCGTTCAGGGGCTGTGATGCAACCTGGATTGACCATATCTAGACCCACAGCTGGATGAGACATAAGGGTGGACACTCTTGGGGCTGAGAGGTTTGGTGAGGTTGGGTGAGCAAACGCAGACCCTTTAAAGTAATACTGCGTGCTACCCATCGCATGGGTCCCAAATCTCCAGGTTCAAGGGCATCTTCCTACATCGAAAACATGCATGAGAAACCCAGAAGATGGTACACCGTGTGATGGGGAAAGGTTTCTAAAACGCACCTCATTTCTCATCTCCTTGTGCTCGGGTTCGCCATTCCAGCCACTTTACTAGCAATCTCCCTACTTGGAGCATCAGCACCTTTAACCTCCTGTTCCGTACAGGTTGCAATTTGTCCTGAGGATGAACGGGAAGACGGGGAACCAATGAGAGACTAGCTCTTGGTGTTGGGAGAGGCACAGGTCACTCTATTTTCCCATCAGGAAGAAGAATTAACCACAGGCTCAGCCTGCCCCCCTGAACCAGAACAGGGCCTGAAGCCATCCTGCGCTTTTGCGGCCGGCTCCCAAAAAACCGACTTGTAAAATGGAGCTTCAGGGCACTGCAATTCACAAACCTGCAGAGTTATAAATGATAACTCTCGTCCACAAATATATTGAGGGAAGGCAAAGAAGAGGATTTGAAATCAAGGCAGAATTGCAGGAAACAGATTTCAGGAGGTAGATTCGAATCGCCTTTAAAGCACATGAAAAGCGGCAAAACGTTGACAATGATGCCCTTGGCCAAAAAGGGCGTATGCGTTTTTTCCTGAATATATTCAGGAAAAAACGCATACGCCCTTTTTGGCCAACCAAGCAACCTGGAAAGGCAAATCAGCGCTACAAAGAAGTCTCGCTTCCCATCGGTCAAAAGGGCCATGCTGAAAAAAGTGTCAAAACCAGAAATGCAGGACAGGCCATGGAGAAATGGGAGCCTTGCTACACTGATGGGCGGGATGTAAATTGCCAACAGCCACTCTGGAGAAGTGTACGGTGTGTCCTGAAACATCTAAAAAACACAGCTTAGAGAGCATAGGGCACTTCCACGCATGGGGGGATAAAGTGGGAAAATTGAAAATCAGCAAGACACAAGCACCCCAAAGTTTAGGGCTGCTCTGTTGACAAGGACCTCCACTTCCTTCCACCTTAAATATCCCAGGAAAGCGAAAAATGGATAAAAAAGTTGTGGTCCTTATGTACAATGGAATATCACTCAGCCATGAAATCAATGTCATAAGGCTAGTAGCAGCATGATCAGTGGATTTAGGTAAGACGATTCTAAGTGAAATAAGTCACACAGAAAAGGACACTTCTCATAAGGTGTCACTTATAGAGGGAATGTAAAAACCGTTACACTTGAACTGAATTACAAAACAGAACAGAGTCACACATGCAGAAAACACACTATGGCTGCTTAACGGGAAAGGTGAGGTGGGGTGATACATAAAACAAGAGTTTCAAATTAGCTCAGATACCGTTCCATAAACCCAATATGTAACAGACAAGACCTACTCCTTGCTCAGAGAACTGGACTCAACACGCCCGATTCACCGCACAAGAATATATCTGACTAGTAATAATCTTAAAACCTATGTATTGATATCTCTCTGTTAGTGGGTCAAGTGGGTGTAAAGCGGCCTAAACACAGCCGTGAAAAGCAGCTAAACCCCATTATAAAAATAAATTACTTTTAAAAACCCATGAAACAAAGACAGGGAAAGAGAGAGAAATTCTTACACAATTCGTTCAGGGGCTGTGATGCAACCTGGATTGACCATATCTAGACCCACAGCTGGATGAGACATAAGGGTGGACACTCTTGGGGCTGAGAGGTTTGGTGAGGTTGGGTGAGCAAACGCAGACCCTTTAAAGTAATACTGCGTGCTACCCATCGCATGGGTCCCAAATCTCCAGGTTCAAGGGCATCTTCCTACATCGAAAACATGCATGAGAAACCCAGAAGATGGTACACCGTGTGATGGGGAAAGGTTTCTAAAACGCACCTCATTTCTCATCTCCTTGTGCTCGGGTTCGCCATTCCAGCCACTTTACTAGCAATCTCCCTACTTGGAGCATCAGCACCTTTAACCTCCTGTTCCGTACAGGTTGCAATTTGTCCTGAGGATGAACGGGAAGACGGGGAACCAATGAGAGACTAGCTCTTGGTGTTGGGAGAGGCACAGGTCACTCTATTTTCCCATCAGGAAGAAGAATTAACCACAGGCTCAGCCTGCCCCCCTGAACCAGAACAGGGCCTGAAGCCATCCTGCGCTTTTGCGGCCGGCTCCCAAAAAACCGACTTGTAAAATGGAGCTTCAGGGCACTGCAATTCACAAACCTGCAGAGTTATAAATGATAACTCTCGTCCACAAATATATTGAGGGAAGGCAAAGAAGAGGATTTGAAATCAAGGCAGAATTGCAGGAAACAGATTTCAGGAGGTAGATTCGAATCGCCTTTAAAGCACATGAAAAGCGGCAAAACGTTGACAATGATGCCCTTGGCCAAAAAGGGCGTATGCGTTTTTTCCTGAATATATTCAGGAAAAAACGCATACGCCCTTTTTGGCCAACCAAGCAACCTGGAAAGGCAAATCAGCGCTACAAAGAAGTCTCGCTTCCCATCGGTCAAAAGGGCCATGCTGAAAAAAGTGTCAAAACCAGAAATGCAGGACAGGCCATGGAGAAATGGGAGCCTTGCTACACTGATGGGCGGGATGTAAATTGCCAACAGCCACTGTGGAGAAGTGTACGGTGTGTCCTGAAACATCTAAAAAACACAGCTTAGAGAGCATAGGGCACTTCCACGCATGGGGGGATAAAGTGGGAAAATTGAAAATCAGCAAGACACAAGCACCCCAAAGTTTAGGGCTGCTCTGTTGACAAGGACCTCCACTTCCTTCCACCTTAAATATCCCAGGAAAGCGAAAAATGGATAAAAAAGTTGTGGTCCTTATGTACAATGGAATATCACTCAGCCATGAAATCAATGTCATAAGGCTAGTAGCAGCATGATGAGTGGATTTAGGTAAGACGATTCTAAGTGAAATAAGTCACACAGAAAAGGACACTTCTCATAAGGTGTCACTTATAGAGGGAATGTAAAAACCGTTACACTTGAACTGAATTACAAAACAGAACAGAGTCACACATGCAGAAAACACACTATGGCTGCTTAACGGGAAAGGTGAGGTGGGGTGATACATAAAACAAGAGTTTCAAATTAGCTCAGATACCGTTCCATAAACCCAATATGGAATAGACAAGACCTACTCCTTGCTCAGAGAACTGGACTCAACACGCCCGATTCACCGCACAAGAATATATCTGACTAGTAATAATCTTAAAACCTATGTATTGATATCTCTCTGTTAGTGGGTCAAGTGGGTGTAAAGCGGCCTAAACACAGCCGTGAAAAGCAGCTAAACCCCATTATAAAAATAAATTACTTTTAAAAACCCATGAAACAAAGACAGGGAAAGAGAGAGAAATTCTTACACAATTCGTTCAGGGGCTGTGATGCAACCTGGATTGACCATATCTAGACCCACAGCTGGATGAGACATAAGGGTGGACACTCTTGGGGCTGAGAGGTTTGGTGAGGTTGGGTGAGCAAACGCAGACCCTTTAAAGTAATACTGCGTGCTACCCATCGCATGGGTCCCAAATCTCCAGGTTCAAGGGCATCTTCCTACATCGAAAACATGCATGAGAAACCCAGAAGATGGTACACCGTGTGATGGGGAAAGGTTTCTAAAACGCACCTCATTTCTCATCTCCTTGTGCTCGGGTTCGCCATTCCAGCCACTTTACTAGCAATCTCCCTACTTGGAGCATCAGCACCTTTAACCTCCTGTTCCGTACAGGTTGCAATTTGTCCTGAGGATGAACGGGAAGACGGGGAACCAATGAGAGACTAGCTCTTGGTGTTGGGACAGGCACAGGTCACTCTATTTTCCCATCAGGAAGAAGAATTAAACACAGGCTCAGCCTGCCCCCCTGAACCAGAACAGGGCCTGAAGCCATCCTGCGCTTTTGCGGCCGGCTCCCAAAAAACCGACTTGTAAAATGGAGCTTCAGGGCACTGCAATTCACAAACCTGCAGAGTTATAAATGATAACTCTCGTCCACAAATATATTGAGGGAAGGCAAAGAAGAGGATTTGAAATCAAGGCAGAATTGCAGGAAACAGATTTCAGGAGGTAGATTCGAATCGCCTTTAAAGCACATGAAAAGCGGCAAAACGTTGACAATGATGCCCTTGGCCAAAAAGGGCGTATGCGTTTTTTCCTGAATACATTCAGGAAAAAACGCATACGCCCTTTTTGGCCAACCAAGCAACCTGGAAAGGCAAATCAGCGCTACAAAGAAGTCTCGCTTCCCATCGGTCAAAAGGGCCATGCTGAAAAAAGTGTCAAAACCAGAAATGCAGGACAGACCATGGAGAAATGGGAGCCTTGCTACACTGATGGGCGGGATGTAAATTGCCAACAGCCACTCTGGAGAAGTGTACGGTGTGTCCTGAAACATCTAAAAAACACAGCTTAGAGAGCATAGGGCACTTCCACGCATGGGGGGATAAAGTGGGAAAATTGAAAATCAGCAAGACACAAGCACCCCAAAGTTTAGGGCTGCTCTGTTGACAAGGACCTCCACTTCCTTCCACCTTAAATATCCCAGGAAAGCGAAAAATGGATAAAAAATTTGTGGTCCTTATGTACAATGGAATATCACTCAGCCATGAAATCAATGTCATAAGGCTAGTAGCAGCATGATGAGTGGATTTAGGTAAGACGATTCTAAGTGAAATAAGTCACACAGAAAAGGACACTTCTCATAAGGTGTCACTTATAGAGGGAATGTAAAAACCGTTACACTTGAACTGAATTACAAAACAGAACAGAGTCACACATGCAGAAAACACACTATGGCTGCTTAACGGGAAAGGTGAGGTGGGGTGATACATAAAACAAGAGTTTCAAATTAGCTCAGATACCGTTCCATAAACCCAATATGGAACAGACAAGACCTACTCCTTGCTCAGAGAACTGGACTCAACACGCCCGATTCACCGCACAAGAATATATCTGACTAGTAATAATCTTAAAACCTATGTATTGATATCTCTCTGTTAGTGGGTCAAGTGGGTGTAAAGCGGCCTAAACACAGCCGTGAAAAGCAGCTAAACCCCATTATAAAAATAAATTACTTTTAAAAACCCATGAAACAAAGACAGGGAAAGAGAGAGAAATTCTTACACAATTCGTTCAGGGGCTGTGATGCAACCTGGATTGACCATATCTAGACCCACAGCTGGATGAGACATAAGGGTGGACACTCTTGGGGCTGAGAGGTTTGGTGAGGTTGGGTGAGCAAACGCAGACCCTTTAAAGTAATACTGCGTGCTACCCATCGCATGGGTCCCAAATCTCCAGGTTCAAGGGCATCTTCCTACATCGAAAACATGCATGAGAAACCCAGAAGATGGTACACCGTGTGATGGGGAAAGGTTTCTAAAACGCACCTCATTTCTCATCTCCTTGTGCTCGGGTTCGCCATTCCAGCCACTTTACTAGCAATCTCCCTACTTGGAGCATCAGCACCTTTAACCTCCTGTTCCGTACAGGTTGCAATTTGTCCTGAGGATGAACGGGAAGACGGGGAACCAATGAGAGACTAGCTCTTGGTGTTGGGAGAGGCACAGGTCACTCTATTTTCCCATCAGGAAGAAGAATTAACCACAGGCTCAGCCTGCCCCCCTGAACCAGAACAGGGCCTGAAGCCATCCTGCGCTTTTGCGGCCGGCTCCCAAAAAACCGACTTGTAAAATGGAGCTTCAGGGCACTGCAATTCACAAACCTGCAGAGTTATAAATGATAACTCTCGTCCACAAATATATTGAGGGAAGGCAAAGAAGAGGATTTGAAATCAAGGCAGAATTGCAGGAAACAGATTTCAGGAGGTAGATTCGAATCGCCTTTAAAGCACATGAAAAGCGGCAAAACGTTGACAATGATGCCCTTGGCCAAAAAGGGCGTATGCGTTTTTTCCTGAATATATTCAGGAAAAAACGCATACGCCCTTTTTGGCCAACCAAGCAACCTGGAAAGGCAAATCAGCGCTACAAAGAAGTCTCGCTTCCCATCGGTCAAAAGGGCCATGCTGAAAAAGTGTCAAAACCAGAAATGCAGGACAGGCCATGGAGAAATGGGAGCCTTGCTACACTGATGGGCGGGATGTAAATTGCCAACAGCCACTCTGGAGAAGTGTACGGTGTGTCCTGAAACATCTAAAAAACACAGCTTAGAGAGCATAGGGCACTTCCACGCATGGGGGGATAAAGTGGGAAAATTGAAAATCAGCAAGACACAAGCACCCCAAAGTTTAGGGCTGCTCTGTTGACAAGGACCTCCACTTCCTTCCACCTTAAATATCCCAGGAAAGCGAAAAATGGATAAAAAAGTTGTGGTCCTTATGTACAATGGAATATCACTCAGCCATGAAATCAATGTCATAAGGCTAGTAGCAGCATGATGAGTGGATTTAGGTAAGACGATTCTAAGTGAAATAAGTCACACAGAAAAGGACACTTCTCATAAGGTGTCACTTATAGAGGGAATGTAAAAACCGTTACACTTGAACTGAATTACAAAACAGAACAGAGTCACACATGCAGAAAACACACTATGGCTGCTTAACGGGAAAGGTGAGGTGGGGTGATACATAAAACAAGAGTTTCAAATTAGCTCAGATACCGTTCCATAAACCCAATATGGAATAGACAAGACCTACTCCTTGCTCAGAGAACTGGACTCAACACGCCCGATTCACCGCACAAGAATATATCTGACTAGTAATAATCTTAAAACCTATGTATTGATATCTCTCTGTTAGTGGGTCAAGTGGGTGTAAAGCGGCCTAAACACAGCCGTGAAAAGCAGCTACACCCCATTATAAAAATAAATTACTTTTAAAAACCCATGAAACAAAGACAGGGAAAGAGAGAGAAATTCTTACACAATTCGTTCAGGGGCTGTGATGCAACCTGGATTGACCATATCTAGACCCACAGCTGGATGAGACATAAGGGTGGACACTCTTGGGGCTGAGAGGTTTGGTGAGGTTGGGTGAGCAAACGCAGACCCTTTAAAGTAATACTGCGTGCTACCCATCGCATGGGTCCCAAATCTCCAGGTTCAAGGGCATCTTCCTACATCGAAAACATGCATGAGAAACCCAGAAGATGGTACACCGTGTGATGGGGAAAGGTTTCTAAAACGCACCTCATTTCTCATCTCCTTGTGCTCGGGTTCGCCATTCCAGCCACTTTACTAGCAATCTCCCTACTTGGAGCATCAGCACCTTTAACCTCCTGTTCCGTACAGGTTGCAATTTGTCCTGAGGATGAACGGGAAGACGGGGAACCAATGAGAGACTAGCTCTTGGTGTTGGGACAGGCACAGGTCACTCTATTTTCCCATCAGGAAGAAGAATTAACCACAGGCTCAGCCTGCCCCCCTGAACCAGAACAGGGCCTGAAGCCATCCTGCGCTTTTGCGGCCGGCTCCCAAAAAACCGACTTGTAAAATGGAGCTTCAGGGCACTGCAATTCACAAACCTGCAGAGTTATAAATGATAACTCTCGTCCACAAATATATTGAGGGAAGGCAAAGAAGAGGATTTGAAATCAAGGCAGAATTGCAGGAAACAGATTTCAGGAGGTAGATTCGAATCGCCTTTAAAGCACATGAAAAGCGGCAAAATGTTGACAATGATGCCCTTGGCCAAAAAGGGCGTATGCGTTTTTTCCTGAATATATTCAGGAAAAAACGCATACGCCCTTTTTGGCCAACCAAGCAACCTGGAAAGGCAAATCAGCGCTACAAAGAAGTCTCGCTTCCCATCGGTCAAAAGGGCCATGCTGAAAAAAGTGTCAAAACCAGAAATGCAGGACAGGCCATGGAGAAATGGGAGCCTTGCTACACTGATGGGCGGGATGTAAATTGCCAACAGCCACTCTGGAGAAGTGTACGGTGTGTCCTGAAACATCTAAAAAACACAGCTTAGAGAGCATAGGGCACTTCCACGCATGGGGGGATAAAGTGGGAAAATTGAAAATCAGCAAGACACAAGCACCCCAAAGTTTAGGGCTGCTCTGTTGACAAGGACCTCCACTTCCTTCCACCTTAAATATCCCAGGAAAGCGAAAAATGGATAAAAAAGTTGTGGTCCTTATGTACAATGGAATATCACTCAGCCATGAAATCAATGTCATAAGGCTAGTAGCAGCATGATGAGTGGATTTAGGTAAGACGATTCTAAGTGAAATAAGTCACACAGAAAAGGACACTTCTCATAAGGTGTCACTTATAGAGGGAATGTAAAAACCGTTACACTTGAACTGAATTACAAAACAGAACAGAGTCACACATGCAGAAAACACACTATGGCTGCTTAACGGGAAAGGTGAGGTGGGGTGATACATAAAACAAGAGTTTCAAATTAGCTCAGATACCGTTCCATAAACCCAATATGGAATAGACAAGACCTACTCCTTGCTCAGAGAACTGGACTCAACACGCCCGATTCACCGCACAAGAATATATCTGACTAGTAATAATCTTAAAACCTATGTATTGATATCTCTCTGTTAGTGGGTCAAGTGGGTGTAAAGCGGCCTAAACACAGCCGTGAAAAGCAGCTAAACCCCATTATAAAAATAAATTACTTTTAAAAACCCATGAAACAAAGACAGGGAAAGAGAGAGAAATTCTTACACAATTCGTTCAGGGGCTGTGATGCAACCTGGATTGACCATATCTAGACCCACAGCTGGATGAGACATAAGGGTGGACACTCTTGGGGCTGAGAGGTTTGGTGAGGTTGGGTGAGCAAACGCAGACCCTTTAAAGTAATACTGCGTGCTACCCATCGCATGGGTCCCAAATCTCCAGGTTCAAGGGCATCTTCCTACATCGAAAACATGCATGAGAAACCCAGAAGATGGTACACCGTGTGATGGGGAAAGGTTTCTAAAACGCACCTCATTTCTCATCTCCTTGTGCTCGGGTTCGCCATTCCAGCCACTTTACTAGCAATCTCCCTACTTGGAGCATCAGCACCTTTAACCTCCTGTTCCGTACAGGTTGCAATTTGTCCTGAGGATGAACGGGAAGACGGGGAACCAATGAGAGACTAGCTCTTGGTGTTGGGAGAGGCACAGATCACTCTATTTTCCCATCAGGAAGAAGAATTAACCACAGGCTCAGCCTGCCCCCCTGAACCAGAACAGGGCCTGAAGCCATCCTGCGCTTTTGCGGCCGGCTCCCAAAAAAGCGACCTGTAAAATGGAGCTTCAGGGCACTGCAATTCACAAACCTGCAGAGTTATAAATGATAACTCTCGTCCACAAATATATTGAGGGAAGGCAAAGAAGAGGATTTGAAATCAAGGCAGAATTGCAGGAAACAGATTTCAGGAGGTAGATTCGAATCGCCTTTAAAGCACATGAAAAGCGGCAAAACGTTGACAATGATGCCCTTGGCCAAAAAGGGCGTATGCGTTTTTTCCTGAATATATTCAGGAAAAAACGCATACGCCCTTTTTGGCCAACCAAGCAACCTGGAAAGGCAAATCAGCGCTACAAAGAAGTCTCGCTTCCCATCGGTCAAAAGGGCCATGCTGAAAAAAGCGTCAAAACCAGAAATGCAGGACAGGCCATGGAGAAATGGGAGCCTTGCTACACTGATGGGCGGGATGTAAATTGCCAACAGCCACTCTGGAGAAGTGTACGGTGTGTCCTGAAACATCTAAAAAACACAGCTTAGAGAGCATAGGGCACTTCCACGCATGGGGGGATAAAGTGGGAAAATTGAAAATCAGCAAGACACAAGCACCCCAAAGTTTAGGGCTGCTCTGTTGACAAGGACCTCCACTTCCTTCCACCTTAAATATCCCAGGAAAGCGAAAAATGGATAAAAAAGTTGTGGTCCTTATGTACAATGGAATATCACTCAGCCATGAAATCAATGTCATAAGGCTAGTAGCAGCATGATGAGTGGATTTAGGTAAGACGATTCTAAGTGAAATAAGTCACACAGAAAAGGACACTTCTCATAAGGTGTCACTTATAGAGGGAATGTAAAAACCGTTACACTTGAACTGAATTACAAAACAGAACAGAGTCACACATGCAGAAAACACACTATGGCTGCTTAAAGGGAAAGGTGAGGTGGGGTGATACATAAAACAAGAGTTTCAAATTAGCTCAGATACCGTTCCATAAACCCAATATGTAACAGACAAGACCTACTCCTTGCTCAGAGAACTGGACTCAACACGCCCGATTCACCACACAAGAATATATCTGACTAGTAATAATCTTAAAACCTATGTATTGATATCTCTCTGTTAGTGGGTCAAGTGGGTGTAAAGCGGCCTAAACACAGCCGTGAAAAGCAGCTACACCCCATTATAAAAATAAATTACTTTTAAAAACCCATGAAACAAAGACAGGGAAAGAGAGAGAAATTCTTACACAATTCGTTCAGGGGCTGTGATGCAACCTGGATTGACCATATCTAGACCCACAGCTGGATGAGACATAAGGGTGGACACTCTTGGGGCTGAGAGGTTTGGTGAGGTTGGGTGAGCAAACGCAGACCCTTTAAAGTAATACTGCGTGCTACCCATCGCATGGGTCCCAAATCTCCAGGTTCAAGGGCATCTTCCTACATCGAAAACATGCATGAGAAACCCAGAAGATGGTACACCGTGTGATGGGGAAAGGTTTCTAAAACGCACCTCATTTCTCATCTCCTTGTGCTCGGGTTCGCCATTCCAGCCACTTTACTAGCAATCTCCCTACTTGGAGCATCAGCACCTTTAACCTCCTGTTCCGTACAGGTTGCAATTTGTCCTGAGGATGAACGGGAAGACGGGGAACCAATGAGAGACTAGCTCTTGGTGTTGGGAGAGGCACAGATCACTCTATTTTCCCATCAGGAAGAAGAATTAACCACAGGCTCAGCCTGCCCCCCTGAACCAGAACAGGGCCTGAAGCCATCCTGCGCTTTTGCGGCCGGCTCCCAAAAAAGCGACCTGTAAAATGGAGCTTCAGGGCACTGCAATTCACAAACCTGCAGAGTTATAAATGATAACTCTCGTCCACAAATATATTGAGGGAAGGCAAAGAAGAGGATTTGAAATCAAGGCAGAATTGCAGGAAACAGATTTCAGGAGGTAGATTCGAATCGCCTTTAAAGCACATGAAAAGCGGCAAAACGTTGACAATGATGCCCTTGGCCAAAAAGGGCGTATGCGTTTTTTCCTGAATATATTCAGGAAAAAACGCATACGCCCTTTTTGGCCAACCAAGCAACCTGGAAAGGCAAATCAGCGCTACAAAGAAGTCTCGCTTCCCATCGGTCAAAAGGGCCATGCTGAAAAAAGTGTCAAAACCAGAAATGCAGGACAGGCCATGGAGAAATGGGAGCCTTGCTACACTGATGGGCGGGATGTAAATTGCCAACAGCCACTCTGGAGAAGTGTACGGTGTGTCCTGAAACATCTAAAAAACACAGCTTAGAGAGCATAGGGCACTTCCACGCATGGGGGGATAAAGTGGGAAAATTGAAAATCAGCAAGACACAAGCACCCCAAAGTTTAGGGCTGCTCTGTTGACAAGGACCTCCACTTCCTTCCACCTTAAATATCCCAGGAAAGCGAAAAATGGATAAAAAAGTTGTGGTCCTTATGTACAATGGAATATCACTCAGCCATGAAATCAATGTCATAAGGCTAGTAGCAGCATGATGAGTGGATTTAGGTAAGACGATTCTAAGTGAAATAAGTCACACAGAAAAGGACACTTCTCATAAGGTGTCACTTATAGAGGGAATGTAAAAACCGTTACACTTGAACTGAATTACAAAACAGAACAGAGTCACACATGCAGAAAACACACTATGGCTGCTTAAAGGGAAAGGTGAGGTGGGGTGATACATAAAACAAGAGTTTCAAATTAGCTCAGATACCGTTCCATAAACCCAATATGTAACAGACAAGACCTACTCCTTGCTCAGAGAACTGGACTCAACACGCCCGATTCACCACACAAGAATATATCTGACTAGTAATAATCTTAAAACCTATGTATTGATATCTCTCTGTTAGTGGGTCAAGTGGGTGTAAAGCGGCCTAAACACAGCCGTGAAAAGCAGCTACACCCCATTATAAAAATAAATTACTTTTAAAAACCCATGAAACAAGGACAGGGAAAGAGAGAGAAATTCTTACACAATTCGTTCAGGGGCTGTGATGCAACCTGGATTGACCATATCTAGACCCACAGCTGGATGAGACATAAGGGTGGACACTCTTGGGGCTGAGAGGTTTGGTGAGGTTGGGTGAGCAAACGCAGACCCTTTAAAGTAATACTGCGTGCTACCCATCGCATGGGTCCCAAATCTCCAGGTTCAAGGGCATCTTCCTACATCGAAAACATGCATGAGAAACCCAGAAGATGGTACACCGTGTGATGGGGAAAGGTTTCTAAAACGCACCTCATTTCTCATCTCCTTGTGCTCGGGTTCGCCATTCCAGCCACTTTACTAGCAATCTCCCTACTTGGAGCATCAGCACCTTTAACCTCCTGTTCCGTACAGGTTGCAATTTGTCCTGAGGATGAACGGGAAGACGGGGAACCAATGAGAGACTAGCTCTTGGTGTTGGGACAGGCACAGGTCACTCTATTTTCCCATCAGGAAGAAGAATTAACCACAGGCTCAGCCTGCCCCCCTGAACCAGAACAGGGCCTGAAGCCATCCTGCGCTTTTGCGGCCGGCTCCCAAAAAACCGACTTGTAAAATGGAGCTTCAGGGCACTGCAATTCACAAACCTGCAGAGTTATAAATGATAACTCTCGTCCACAAATATATTGAGGGAAGGCAAAGAAGAGGATTTGAAATCAAGGCAGAATTGCAGGAAACAGATTTCAGGAGGTAGATTCGAATCGCCTTTAAAGCACATGAAAAGCGGCAAAATGTTGACAATGATGCCCTTGGCCAAAAAGGGCGTATGCGTTTTTTCCTGAATATATTCAGGAAAAAACGCATACGCCCTTTTTGGCCAACCAAGCAACCTGGAAAGGCAAATCAGCGCTACAAAGAAGTCTCGCTTCCCATCGGTCAAAAGGGCCATGCTGAAAAAAGTGTCAAAACCAGAAATGCAGGACAGGCCATGGAGAAATGGGAGCCTTGCTACACTGATGGGCGGGATGTAAATTGCCAACAGCCACTGTGGAGAAGTGTACGGTGTGTCCTGAAACATCTAAAAAACACAGCTTAGAGAGCATAGGGCACTTCCACGCATGGGGGGATAAAGTGGGAAAATTGAAAATCAGCAAGACACAAGCACCCCAAAGTTTAGGGCTGCTCTGTTGACAAGGACCTCCACTTGCTTCCACCTTAAATATCCCAGGAAAGCGAAAAATGGATAAAAAAGTTGTGGTCCTTATGTACAATGGAATATCACTCAGCCATGAAATCAATGTCATAAGGCTAGTAGCAGCATGATGAGTGGATTTAGGTAAGACGATTCTAAGTGAAATAAGTCACACAGAAAAGGACACTTCTCATAAGGTGTCACTTATAGAGGGAATGTAAAAACCGTTACACTTGAACTGAATTACAAAACAGAACAGAGTCACACATGCAGAAAACACACTATGGCTGCTTAACGGGAAAGGTGAGGTGGGGTGATACATAAAACAAGAGTTTCAAATTAGCTCAGATACCGTTCCATAAACCCAATATGGAATAGACAAGACCTACTCCTTGCTCAGAGAACTGGACTCAACACGCCCGATTCACCGCACAAGAATATATCTGACTAGTAATAATCTTAAAACCTATGTATTGATATCTCTCTGTTAGTGGGTCAAGTGGGTGTAAAGCGGCCTAAACACAGCCGTGAAAAGCAGCTAAACCCCATTATAAAAATAAATTACTTTTAAAAACCCATGAAACAAAGACAGGGAAAGAGAGAGAAATTCTTACACAATTCGTTCAGGGGCTGTGATGCAACCTGGATTGACCATATCTAGACCCACAGCTGGATGAGACATAAGGGTGGACACTCTTGGGGCTGAGAGGTTTGGTGAGGTTGGGTGAGCAAACGCAGACCCTTTAAAGTAATACTGCGTGCTACCCATCGCATGGGTCCCAAATCTCCAGGTTCAAGGGCATCTTCCTACATCGAAAACATGCATGAGAAACCCAGAAGATGGTACACCGTGTGATGGGGAAAGGTTTCTAAAACGCACCTCATTTCTCATCTCCTTGTGCTCGGGTTCGCCATTCCAGCCACTTTACTAGCAATCTCCCTACTTGGAGCATCAGCACCTTTAACCTCCTGTTCCGTACAGGTTGCAATTTGTCCTGAGGATGAACGGGAAGACGGGGAACCAATGAGAGACTAGCTCTTGGTGTTGGGAGAGGCACAGATCACTCTATTTTCCCATCAGGAAGAAGAATTAACCACAGGCTCAGCCTGCCCCCCTGAACCAGAACAGGGCCTGAAGCCATCCTGCGCTTTTGCGGCCGGCTCCCAAAAAAGCGACCTGTAAAATGGAGCTTCAGGGCACTGCAATTCACAAACCTGCAGAGTTATAAATGATAACTCTCGTCCACAAATATATTGAGGGAAGGCAAAGAAGAGGATTTGAAATCAAGGCAGAATTGCAGGAAACAGATTTCAGGAGGTAGATTCGAATCGCCTTTAAAGCACATGAAAAGCGGCAAAACGTTGACAATGATGCCCTTGGCCAAAAAGGGCGTATGCGTTTTTTCCTGAATATATTCAGGAAAAAACGCATACGCCCTTTTTGGCCAACCAAGCAACCTGGAAAGGCAAATCAGCGCTACAAAGAAGTCTCGCTTCCCATCGGTCAAAAGGGCCATGCTGAAAAAAGTGTCAAAACCAGAAATGCAGGACAGGCCATGGAGAAATGGGAGCCTTGCTACACTGATGGGCGGGATGTAAATTGCCAACAGCCACTCTGGAGAAGTGTACGGTGTGTCCTGAAACATCTAAAAAACACAGCTTAGAGAGCATAGGGCACTTCCACGCATGGGGGGATAAAGTGGGAAAATTGAAAATCAGCAAGACACAAGCACCCCAAAGTTTAGGGCTGCTCTGTTGACAAGGACCTCCACTTCCTTCCACCTTAAATATCCCAGGAAAGCGAAAAATGGATAAAAAAGTTGTGGTCCTTATGTACAATGGAATATCACTCAGCCATGAAATCAATGTCATAAGGCTAGTAGCAGCATGATGAGTGGATTTAGGTAAGACGATTCTAAGTGAAATAAGTCACACAGAAAAGGACACTTCTCATAAGGTGTCACTTATAGAGGGAATGTAAAAACCGTTACACTTGAACTGAATTACAAAACAGAACAGAGTCACACATGCAGAAAACACACTATGGCTGCTTAAAGGGAAAGGTGAGGTGGGGTGATACATAAAACAAGAGTTTCAAATTAGCTCAGATACCGTTCCATAAACCCAATATGTAACAGACAAGACCTACTCCTTGCTCAGAGAACTGGACTCAACACGCCCGATTCACCGCACAAGAATATATCTGACTAGTAATAATCTTAAAACATATGTATTGATATCTCTCTGTTAGTGGGTCAAGTGGGTGTAAAGCGGCCTAAACACAGCCGTGAAAAGCAGCTACACCCCATTATAAAAATAAATTACTTTTAAAAACCAATGAAACAAAGACAGGGAAAGAGAGAGAAATTCTTACACAATTCGTTCAGGGGCTGTGATGCAACCTGGATTGACCATATCTAGACCCACAGCTGGATGAGACATAAGGGTGGACACTCTTGGGGCTGAGAGGTTTGGTGAGGTTGGGTGAGCAAACGCAGACCCTTTAAAGTAATACTGCGTGCTACCCATCGCATGGGTCCCAAATCTCCAGGTTCAAGGGCATCTTCCTACATCGAAAACATGCATGAGAAACCCAGAAGATGGTACACCGTGTGATGGGGAAAGGTTTCTAAAACGCACCTCATTTCTCATCTCCTTGTGCTCGGGTTCGCCATTCCAGCCACTTTACTAGCAATCTCCCTACTTGGAGCATCAGCACCTTTAACCTCCTGTTCCGTACAGGTTGCAATTTGTCCTGAGGATGAACGGGAAGACGGGGAACCAATGAGAGACTAGCTCTTGGTGTTGGGACAGGCACAGGTCACTCTATTTTCCCATCAGGAAGAAGAATTAACCACAGGCTCAGCCTGCCCCCCTGAACCAGAACAGGGCCTGAAGCCATCCTGCGCTTTTGCGGCCGGCTCCCAAAAAACCGACTTGTACAATGGAGCTTCAGGGCACTGCAATTCACAAACCTGCAGAGTTATAAATGATAACTCTCGTCCACAAATATATTGAGGGAAGGCAAAGAAGAGGATTTGAAATCAAGGCAGAATTGCAGGAAACAGATTTCAGGAGGTAGATTCGAATCGCCTTTAAAGCACATGAAAAGCGGCAAAACGTTGACAATGATGCCCTTGGCCAAAAAGGGCGTATGCGTTTTTTCCTGAATACATTCAGGAAAAAACGCATACGCCCTTTTTGGCCAACCAAGCAACCTGGAAAGGCAAATCAGCGCTACAAAGAAGTCTCGCTTCCCATCGGTCAAAAGGGCCATGCTGAAAAAAGTGTCAAAACCAGAAATGCAGGACAGGCCATGGAGAAATGGGAGCCTTCCTACACTGATGGGCGGGATGTAAATTGCCAACAGCCACTCTGGAGAAGTGTACGGTGTGTCCTGAAACATCTAAAAAACACAGCTTAGAGAGCATAGGGCACTTCCACGCATGGGGGGATAAAGTGGGAAAATTGAAAATCAGCAAGACACAAGCACCCCAAAGTTTAGGGCTGCTCTGTTGACAAGGACCTCCACTTCCTTCCACCTTAAATATCCCAGGAAAGCGAAAAATGGATAAAAAAGTTGTGGTCCTTATGTACAATGGAATATCACTCAGCCATGAAATCAATGTCATAAGGCTAGTAGCAGCATGATGAGTGGATTTAGGTAAGACGATTCTAAGTGAAATAAGTCACACAGAAAAGGACACTTCTCATAAGGTGTCACTTATAGAGGGAATGTAAAAACCGTTACACTTGAACTGAATTACAAAACAGAACAGAGTCACACATGCAGAAAACACACTATGGCTGCTTAACGGGAAAGGTGAGGTGGGGTGATACATAAAACAAGAGTTTCAAATTAGCTCAGATACCGTTCCATAAACCCAATATGGAATAGACAAGACCTACTCCTTGCTCAGAGAACTGGACTCAACACGCCCGATTCACCGCACAAGAATATATCTGACTAGTAATAATCTTAAAACCTATGTATTGATATCTCTCTGTTAGTGGGTCAAGTGGGTGTAAAGCGGCCTAAACACAGCCGTGAAAAGCAGCTAAACCCCATTATAAAAATAAATTACTTTTAAAAACCCATGAAACAAAGACAGGGAAAGAGAGAGAAATTCTTACACAATTCGTTCAGGGGCTGTGATGCAACCTGGATTGACCATATCTAGACCCACAGCTGGATGAGACATAAGGGTGGACACTCTTGGGGCTGAGAGGTTTGGTGAGGTTGGGTGAGCAAACGCAGACCCTTTAAAGTAATACTGCGTGCTACCCATCGCATGGGTCCCAAATCTCCAGGTTCAAGGGCATCTTCCTACATCGAAAACATGCATGAGAAACCCAGAAGATGGTACACCGTGTGATGGGGAAAGGTTTCTAAAACGCACCTCATTTCTCATCTCCTTGTGCTCGGGTTCGCCATTCCAGCCACTTTACTAGCAATCTCCCTACTTGGAGCATCAGCACCTTTAACCTCCTGTTCCGTACAGGTTGCAATTTGTCCTGAGGATGAACGGGAAGACGGGGAACCAATGAGAGACTAGCTCTTGGTGTTGGGACAGGCACAGGTCACTCTATTTTCCCATCAGGAAGAAGAATTAACCACAGGCTCAGCCTGCCCCCCTGAACCAGAACAGGGCCTGAAGCCATCCTGCGCTTTTGCGGCCGGCTCCCAAAAAACCGACTTGTACAATGGAGCTTCAGGGCACTGCAATTCACAAACCTGCAGAGTTATAAATGATAACTCTCGTCCACAAATATATTGAGGGAAGGCAAAGAAGAGGATTTGAAATCAAGGCAGAATTGCAGGAAACAGATTTCAGGAGGTAGATTCGAATCGCCTTTAAAGCACATGAAAAGCGGCAAAACGTTGACAATGATGCCCTTGGCCAAAAAGGGCGTATGCGTTTTTTCCTGAATACATTCAGGAAAAAACGCATACGCCCTTTTTGGCCAACCAAGCAACCTGGAAAGGCAAATCAGCGCTACAAAGAAGTCTCGCTTCCCATCGGTCAAAAGGGCCATGCTGAAAAAACTGTCAAAACCAGAAATGCAGGACAGGCCATGGAGAAATGGGAGCCTTGCTACACTGATGGGCGGGATGTAAATTGCCAACAGCCACTGTGGAGAAGTGTACGGTGTGTCCTGAAACATCTAAAAAACACAGCTTAGAGAGCATAGGGCACTTCCACGCATGGGGGGATAAAGTGGGAAAATTGAAAATCAGCAAGACACAAGCACCCCAAAGTTTAGGGCTGCTCTGTTGACAAGGACCTCCACTTCCTTCCACCTTAAATATCCCAGGAAAGCGAAAAATGGATAAAAAAGTTGTGGTCCTTATGTACAATGGAATATCACTCAGCCATGAAATCAATGTCATAAGGCTAGTAGCAGCATGATGAGTGGATTTAGGTAAGACGATTCTAAGTGAAATAAGTCACACAGAAAAGGACACTTCTCATAAGGTGTCACTTATAGAGGGAATGTAAAAACCGTTACACTTGAACTGAATTACAAAACAGAACAGAGTCACACATGCAGAAAACACACTATGGCTGCTTAACGGGAAAGGTGAGGTGGGGTGATACATAAAACAAGAGTTTCAAATTAGCTCAGATACCGTTCCATAAACCCAATATGGAATAGACAAGACCTACTCCTTGCTCAGAGAACTGGACTCAACACGCCCGATTCACCGCACAAGAATATATCTGACTAGTAATAATCTTAAAACCTATGTATTGATATCTCTCTGTTAGTGGGTCAAGTGGGTGTAAAGCGG
Organism: Balaenoptera physalus; assembly: GCF_965194825.1. Lineage (NCBI taxonomy): Eukaryota > Metazoa > Chordata > Mammalia > Artiodactyla > Balaenopteridae > Balaenoptera > Balaenoptera physalus. Next base: position 113,026 of record NW_028125028.1, read on the forward strand.
CCTAAACACAGCCGTGAAAAGCAGCTAAACCCCATTATAAAAATAAATTACTTTTAAAAACCCATGAAACAAAGACAGGGAAAGAGAGAGAAATTCTTACACAATTCGTTCAGGGGCTGTGATGCAACCTGGATTGACCATATCTAGACCCACAGCTGGATGAGACATAAGGGTGGACACTCTTGGGGCTGAGAGGTTTGGTGAGGTTGGGTGAGCAAACGCAGACCCTTTAAAGTAATACTGCGTGCTACCCATCGCATGGGTCCCAAATCTCCAGGTTCAAGGGCATCTTCCTACATCGAAAACATGCATGAGAAACCCAGAAGATGGTACACCGTGTGATGGGGAAAGGTTTCTAAAACGCACCTCATTTCTCATCTCCTTGTGCTCGGGTTCGCCATTCCAGCCACTTTACTAGCAATCTCCCTACTTGGAGCATCAGCACCTTTAACCTCCTGTTCCGTACAGGTTGCAATTTGTCCTGAGGATGAACGGGAAGACGGGGAACCAATGAGAGACTAGCTCTTGGTGTTGGGAGAGGCACAGGTCACTCTATTTTCCCATCAGGAAGAAGAATTAACCACAGGCTCAGCCTGCCCCCCTGAACCAGAACAGGGCCTGAAGCCATCCTGCGCTTTTGCGGCCGGCTCCCAAAAAACCGACTTGTAAAATGGAGCTTCAGGGCACTGCAATTCACAAACCTGCAGAGTTATAAATGATAACTCTCGTCCACAAATATATTGAGGGAAGGCAAAGAAGAGGATTTGAAATCAAGGCAGAATTGCAGGAAACAGATTTCAGGAGGTAGATTCGAATCGCCTTTAAAGCACATGAAAAGCGGCAAAACGTTGACAATGATGCCCTTGGCCAAAAAGGGCGTATGCGTTTTTTCCTGAATATATTCAGGAAAAAACGCATACGCCCTTTTTGGCCAACCAAGCAACCTGGAAAGGCAAATCAGCGCTACAAAGAAGTCTCGCTTCCCATCGGTCAAAAGGGCCATGCTGAAAAAACTGTCAAAACCAGAAATGCAGGACAGGCCATGGAGAAATGGGAGCCTTGCTACACTGATGGGCGGGATGTAAATTGCCAACAGCCACTGTGGAGAAGTGTACGGTGTGTCCTGAAACATCTAAAAAACACAGCTTAGAGAGCATAGGGCACTTCCACGCATGGGGGGATAAAGTGGGAAAATTGAAAATCAGCAAGACACAAGCACCCCAAAGTTTAGGGCTGCTCTGTTGACAAGGACCTCCACTTCCTTCCACCTTAAATATCCCAGGAAAGCGAAAAATGGATAAAAAAGTTGTGGTCCTTATGTACAATGGAATATCACTCAGCCATGAAATCAATGTCATAAGGCTAGTAGCAGCATGATGAGTGGATTTAGGTAAGACGATTCTAAGTGAAATAAGTCACACAGAAAAGGACACTTCTCATAAGGTGTCACTTATAGAGGGAATGTAAAAACCGTTACACTTGAACTGAATTACAAAACAGAACAGAGTCACACATGCAGAAAACACACTATGGCTGCTTAACGGGAAAGGTGAGGTGGGGTGATACATAAAACAAGAGTTTCAAATTAGCTCAGATACCGTTCCATAAACCCAATATGGAATAGACAAGACCTACTCCTTGCTCAGAGAACTGGACTCAACACGCCCGATTCACCGCACAAGAATATATCTGACTAGTAATAATCTTAAAACCTATGTATTGATATCTCTCTGTTAGTGGGTCAAGTGGGTGTAAAGCGGCCTAAACACAGCCGTGAAAAGCAGCTAAACCCCATTATAAAAATAAATTACTTTTAAAAACCCATGAAACAAAGACAGGGAAAGAGAGAGAAATTCTTACACAATTCGTTCAGGGGCTGTGATGCAACCTGGATTGACCATATCTAGACCCACAGCTGGATGAGACATAAGGGTGGACACTCTTGGGGCTGAGAGGTTTGGTGAGGTTGGGTGAGCAAACGCAGACCCTTTAAAGTAATACTGCGTGCTACCCATCGCATGGGTCCCAAATCTCCAGGTTCAAGGGCATCTTCCTACATCGAAAACATGCATGAGAAACCCAGAAGATGGTACACCGTGTGATGGGGAAAGGTTTCTAAAACGCACCTCATTTCTCATCTCCTTGTGCTCGGGTTCGCCATTCCAGCCACTTTACTAGCAATCTCCCTACTTGGAGCATCAGCACCTTTAACCTCCTGTTCCGTACAGGTTGCAATTTGTCCTGAGGATGAACGGGAAGACGGGGAACCAATGAGAGACTAGCTCTTGGTGTTGGGACAGGCACAGGTCACTCTATTTTCCCATCAGGAAGAAGAATTAAACACAGGCTCAGCCTGCCCCCCTGAACCAGAACAGGGCCTGAAGCCATCCTGCGCTTTTGCGGCCGGCTCCCAAAAAACCGACTTGTAAAATGGAGCTTCAGGGCACTGCAATTCACAAACCTGCAGAGTTATAAATGATAACTCTCGTCCACAAATATATTGAGGGAAGGCAAAGAAGAGGATTTGAAATCAAGGCAGAATTGCAGGAAACAGATTTCAGGAGGTAGATTCGAATCGCCTTTAAAGCACATGAAAAGCGGCAAAACGTTGACAATGATGCCCTTGGCCAAAAAGGGCGTATGCGTTTTTTCCTGAATACATTCAGGAAAAAACGCATACGCCCTTTTTGGCCAACCAAGCAACCTGGAAAGGCAAATCAGCGCTACAAAGAAGTCTCGCTTCCCATCGGTCAAAAGGGCCATGCTGAAAAAAGTGTCAAAACCAGAAATGCAGGACAGGCCATGGAGAAATGGGAGCCTTGCTACACTGATGGGCGGGATGTAAATTGCCAACAGCCACTCTGGAGAAGTGTACGGTGTGTCCTGAAACATCTAAAAAACACAGCTTAGAGAGCATAGGGCACTTCCACGCATGGGGGGATAAAGTGGGAAAATTGAAAATCAGCAAGACACAAGCACCCCAAAGTTTAGGGCTGCTCTGTTGACAAGGACCTCCACTTCCTTCCACCTTAAATATCCCAGGAAAGCGAAAAATGGATAAAAAAGTTGTGGTCCTTATGTACAATGGAATATCACTCAGCCATGAAATCAATGTCATAAGGCTAGTAGCAGCATGATGAGTGGATTTAGGTAAGACGATTCTAAGTGAAATAAGTCACACAGAAAAGGACACTTCTCATAAGGTGTCACTTATAGAGGGAATGTAAAAACCGTTACACTTGAACTGAATTACAAAACAGAACAGAGTCACACATGCAGAAAACACACTATGGCTGCTTAACGGGAAAGGTGAGGTGGGGTGATACATAAAACAAGAGTTTCAAATTAGCTCAGATACCGTTCCATAAACCCAATATGTAACAGACAAGACCTACTCCTTGCTCAGAGAACTGGACTCAACACGCCCGATTCACCGCACAAGAATATATCTGACTAGTAATAATCTTAAAACCTATGTATTGATATCTCTCTGTTAGTGGGTCAAGTGGGTGTAAAGCGGCCTAAACACAGCCGTGAAAAGCAGCTAAACCCCATTATAAAAATAAATTACTTTTAAAAACCCATGAAACAAAGACAGGGAAAGAGAGAGAAATTCTTACACAATTCGTTCAGGGGCTGTGATGCAACCTGGATTGACCATATCTAGACCCACAGCTGGATGAGACATAAGGGTGGACACTCTTGGGGCTGAGAGGTTTGGTGAGGTTGGGTGAGCAAACGCAGACCCTTTAAAGTAATACTGCGTGCTACCCATCGCATGGGTCCCAAATCTCCAGGTTCAAGGGCATCTTCCTACATCGAAAACATGCATGAGAAACCCAGAAGATGGTACACCGTGTGATGGGGAAAGGTTTCTAAAACGCACCTCATTTCTCATCTCCTTGTGCTCGGGTTCGCCATTCCAGCCACTTTACTAGCAATCTCCCTACTTGGAGCATCAGCACCTTTAACCTCCTGTTCCGTACAGGTTGCAATTTGTCCTGAGGATGAACGGGAAGACGGGGAACCAATGAGAGACTAGCTCTTGGTGTTGGGACAGGCACAGGTCACTCTATTTTCCCATCAGGAAGAAGAATTAAACACAGGCTCAGCCTGCCCCCCTGAACCAGAACAGGGCCTGAAGCCATCCTGCGCTTTTGCGGCCGGCTCCCAAAAAACCGACTTGTAAAATGGAGCTTCAGGGCACTGCAATTCACAAACCTGCAGAGTTATAAATGATAACTCTCGTCCACAAATATATTGAGGGAAGGCAAAGAAGAGGATTTGAAATCAAGGCAGAATTGCAGGAAACAGATTTCAGGAGGTAGATTCGAATCGCCTTTAAAGCACATGAAAAGCGGCAAAACGTTGACAATGATGCCCTTGGCCAAAAAGGGCGTATGCGTTTTTTCCTGAATACATTCAGGAAAAAACGCATACGCCCTTTTTGGCCAACCAAGCAACCTGGAAAGGCAAATCAGCGCTACAAAGAAGTCTCGCTTCCCATCGGTCAAAAGGGCCATGCTGAAAAAAGTGTCAAAACCAGAAATGCAGGACAGGCCATGGAGAAATGGGAGCCTTGCTACACTGATGGGCGGGATGTAAATTGCCAACAGCCACTCTGGAGAAGTGTACGGTGTGTCCTGAAACATCTAAAAAACACAGCTTAGAGAGCATAGGGCACTTCCACGCATGGGGGGATAAAGTGGGAAAATTGAAAATCAGCAAGACACAAGCACCCCAAAGTTTAGGGCTGCTCTGTTGACAAGGACCTCCACTTCCTTCCACCTTAAATATCCCAGGAAAGCGAAAAATGGATAAAAAAGTTGTGGTCCTTATGTACAATGGAATATCACTCAGCCATGAAATCAATGTCATAAGGCTAGTAGCAGCATGATGAGTGGATTTAGGTAAGACGATTCTAAGTGAAATAAGTCACACAGAAAAGGACACTTCTCATAAGGTGTCACTTATAGAGGGAATGTAAAAACCGTTACACTTGAACTGAATTACAAAACAGAACAGAGTCACACATGCAGAAAACACACTATGGCTGCTTAACGGGAAAGGTGAGGTGGGGTGATACATAAAACAAGAGTTTCAAATTAGCTCAGATACCGTTCCATAAACCCAATATGTAACAGACAAGACCTACTCCTTGCTCAGAGAACTGGACTCAACACGCCCGATTCACCGCACAAGAATATATCTGACTAGTAATAATCTTAAAACCTATGTATTGATATCTCTCTGTTAGTGGGTCAAGTGGGTGTAAAGCGGCCTAAACACAGCCGTGAAAAGCAGCTAAACCCCATTATAAAAATAAATTACTTTTAAAAACCCATGAAACAAAGACAGGGAAAGAGAGAGAAATTCTTACACAATTCGTTCAGGGGCTGTGATGCAACCTGGATTGACCATATCTAGACCCACAGCTGGATGAGACATAAGGGTGGACACTCTTGGGGCTGAGAGGTTTGGTGAGGTTGGGTGAGCAAACGCAGACCCTTTAAAGTAATACTGCGTGCTACCCATCGCATGGGTCCCAAATCTCCAGGTTCAAGGGCATCTTCCTACATCGAAAACATGCATGAGAAACCCAGAAGATGGTACACCGTGTGATGGGGAAAGGTTTCTAAAACGCACCTCATTTCTCATCTCCTTGTGCTCGGGTTCGCCATTCCAGCCACTTTACTAGCAATCTCCCTACTTGGAGCATCAGCACCTTTAACCTCCTGTTCCGTACAGGTTGCAATTTGTCCTGAGGATGAACGGGAAGACGGGGAACCAATGAGAGACTAGCTCTTGGTGTTGGGAGAGGCACAGGTCACTCTATTTTCCCATCAGGAAGAAGAATTAACCACAGGCTCAGCCTGCCCCCCTGAACCAGAACAGGGCCTGAAGCCATCCTGCGCTTTTGCGGCCGGCTCCCAAAAAACCGACTTGTAAAATGGAGCTTCAGGGCACTGCAATTCACAAACCTGCAGAGTTATAAATGATAACTCTCGTCCACAAATATATTGAGGGAAGGCAAAGAAGAGGATTTGAAATCAAGGCAGAATTGCAGGAAACAGATTTCAGGAGGTAGATTCGAATCGCCTTTAAAGCACATGAAAAGCGGCAAAACGTTGACAATGATGCCCTTGGCCAAAAAGGGCGTATGCGTTTTTTCCTGAATATATTCAGGAAAAAACGCATACGCCCTTTTTGGCCAACCAAGCAACCTGGAAAGGCAAATCAGCGCTACAAAGAAGTCTCGCTTCCCATCGGTCAAAAGGGCCATGCTGAAAAAAGTGTCAAAACCAGAAATGCAGGACAGGCCATGGAGAAATGGGAGCCTTGCTACACTGATGGGCGGGATGTAAATTGCCAACAGCCACTGTGGAGAAGTGTACGGTGTGTCCTGAAACATCTAAAAAACACAGCTTAGAGAGCATAGGGCACTTCCACGCATGGGGGGATAAAGTGGGAAAATTGAAAATCAGCAAGACACAAGCACCCCAAAGTTTAGGGCTGCTCTGTTGACAAGGACCTCCACTTCCTTCCACCTTAAATATCCCAGGAAAGCGAAAAATGGATAAAAAAGTTGTGGTCCTTATGTACAATGGAATATCACTCAGCCATGAAATCAATGTCATAAGGCTAGTAGCAGCATGATGAGTGGATTTAGGTAAGACGATTCTAAGTGAAATAAGTCACACAGAAAAGGACACTTCTCATAAGGTGTCACTTATAGAGGGAATGTAAAAACCGTTACACTTGAACTGAATTACAAAACAGAACAGAGTCACACATGCAGAAAACACACTATGGCTGCTTAACGGGAAAGGTGAGGTGGGGTGATACATAAAACAAGAGTTTCAAATTAGCTCAGATACCGTTCCATAAACCCAATATGGAATAGACAAGACCTACTCCTTGCTCAGAGAACTGGACTCAACACGCCCGATTCACCGCACAAGAATATATCTGACTAGTGATAATCTTAAAACCTATGTATTGATATCTCTCTGTTAGTGGGTCAAGTGGGTGTAAAGCGGCCTAAACACAGCCGTGAAAAGCAGCTAAACCCCATTATAAAAATAAATTACTTTTAAAAACCCATGAAACAAAGACAGGGAAAGAGAGAGAAATTCTTACACAATTCGTTCAGGGGCTGTGATGCAACCTGGATTGACCATATCTAGACCCACAGCTGGATGAGACATAAGGGTGGACACTCTTGGGGCTGAGAGGTTTGGTGAGGTTGGGTGAGCAAACGCAGACCCTTTAAAGTAATACTGCGTGCTACCCATCGCATGGGTCCCAAATCTCCAGGTTCAAGGGCATCTTCCTACATCGAAAACATGCATGAGAAACCCAGAAGATGGTACACCGTGTGATGGGGAAAGGTTTCTAAAACGCACCTCATTTCTCATCTCCTTGTGCTCGGGTTCGCCATTCCAGCCACTTTACTAGCAATCTCCCTACTTGGAGCATCAGCACCTTTAACCTCCTGTTCCGTACAGGTTGCAATTTGTCCTGAGGATGAACGGGAAGACGGGGAACCAATGAGAGACTAGCTCTTGGTGTTGGGACAGGCACAGGTCACTCTATTTTCCCATCAGGAAGAAGAATTAAACACAGGCTCAGCCTGCCCCCCTGAACCAGAACAGGGCCTGAAGCCATCCTGCGCTTTTGCGGCCGGCTCCCAAAAAACCGACTTGTAAAATGGAGCTTCAGGGCACTGCAATTCACAAACCTGCAGAGTTATAAATGATAACTCTCGTCCACAAATATATTGAGGGAAGGCAAAGAAGAGGATTTGAAATCAAGGCAGAATTGCAGGAAACAGATTTCAGGAGGTAGATTCGAATCGCCTTTAAAGCACATGAAAAGCGGCAAAACGTTGACAATGATGCCCTTGGCCAAAAAGGGCGTATGCGTTTTTTCCTGAATACATTCAGGAAAAAACGCATACGCCCTTTTTGGCCAACCAAGCAACCTGGAAAGGCAAATCAGCGCTACAAAGAAGTCTCGCTTCCCATCGGTCAAAAGGGCCATGCTGAAAAAAGTGTCAAAACCAGAAATGCAGGACAGGCCATGGAGAAATGGGAGCCTTGCTACACTGATGGGCGGGATGTAAATTGCCAACAGCCACTGTGGAGAAGTGTACGGTGTGTCCTGAAACATCTAAAAAACACAGCTTAGAGAGCATAGGGCACTTCCACGCATGGGGGGATAAAGTGGGAAAATTGAAAATCAGCAAGACACAAGCACCCCAAAGTTTAGGGCTGCTCTGTTGACAAGGACCTCCACTTCCTTCCACCTTAAATATCCCAGGAAAGCGAAAAATGGATAAAAAAGTTGTGGTCCTTATGTACAATGGAATATCACTCAGCCATGAAATCAATGTCATAAGGCTAGTAGCAGCATGATGAGTGGATTTAGGTAAGACGATTCTAAGTGAAATAAGTCACACAGAAAAGGACACTTCTCATAAGGTGTCACTTATAGAGGGAATGTAAAAACCGTTACACTTGAACTGAATTACAAAACAGAACAGAGTCACACATGCAGAAAACACACTATGGCTGCTTAACGGGAAAGGTGAGGTGGGGTGATACATAAAACAAGAGTTTCAAATTAGCTCAGATACCGTTCCATAAACCCAATATGGAACAGACAAGACCTACTCCTTGCTCAGAGAACTGGACTCAACACGCCCGATTCACCGCACAAGAATATATCTGACTAGTAATAATCTTAAAACCTATGTATTGATATCTCTCTGTTAGTGGGTCAAGTGGGTGTAAAGCGGCCTAAACACAGCCGTGAAAAGCAGCTAAACCCCATTATAAAAATAAATTACTTTTAAAAACCCATGAAACAAAGACAGGGAAAGAGAGAGAAATTCTTACACAATTCGTTCAGGGGCTGTGATGCAACCTGGATTGACCATATCTAGACCCACAGCTGGATGAGACATAAGGGTGGACACTCTTGGGGCTGAGAGGTTTGGTGAGGTTGGGTGAGCAAACGCAGACCCTTTAAAGTAATACTGCGTGCTACCCATCGCATGGGTCCCAAATCTCCAGGTTCAAGGGCATCTTCCTACATCGAAAACATGCATGAGAAACCCAGAAGATGGTACACCGTGTGATGGGGAAAGGTTTCTAAAACGCACCTCATTTCTCATCTCCTTGTGCTCGGGTTCGCCATTCCAGCCACTTTACTAGCAATCTCCCTACTTGGAGCATCAGCACCTTTAACCTCCTGTTCCGTACAGGTTGCAATTTGTCCTGAGGATGAACGGGAAGACGGGGAACCAATGAGAGACTAGCTCTTGGTGTTGGGAGAGGCACAGGTCACTCTATTTTCCCATCAGGAAGAAGAATTAACCACAGGCTCAGCCTGCCCCCCTGAACCAGAACAGGGCCTGAAGCCATCCTGCGCTTTTGCGGCCGGCTCCCAAAAAACCGACTTGTAAAATGGAGCTTCAGGGCACTGCAATTCACAAACCTGCAGAGTTATAAATGATAACTCTCGTCCACAAATATATTGAGGGAAGGCAAAGAAGAGGATTTGAAATCAAGGCAGAATTGCAGGAAACAGATTTCAGGAGGTAGATTCGAATCGCCTTTAAAGCACATGAAAAGCGGCAAAACGTTGACAATGATGCCCTTGGCCAAAAAGGGCGTATGCGTTTTTTCCTGAATACATTCAGGAAAAAACGCATACGCCCTTTTTGGCCAACCAAGCAACCTGGAAAGGCAAATCAGCGCTACAAAGAAGTCTCGCTTCCCATCGGTCAAAAGGGCCATGCTGAAAAAAGTGTCAAAACCAGAAATGCAGGACAGGCCATGGAGAAATGGGAGCCTTGCTACACTGATGGGCGGGATGTAAATTGCCAACAGCCACTCTGGAGAAGTGTACGGTGTGTCCTGAAACATCTAAAAAACACAGCTTAGAGAGCATAGGGCACTTCCACGCATGGGGGGATAAAGTGGGAAAATTGAAAATCAGCAAGACACAAGCACCCCAAAGTTTAGGGCTGCTCTGTTGACAAGGACCTCCACTTCCTTCCACCTTAAATATCCCAGGAAAGCGAAAAATGGATAAAAAAGTTGTGGTCCTTATGTACAATGGAATATCACTCAGCCATGAAATCAATGTCATAAGGCTAGTAGCAGCATGATGAGTGGATTTAGGTAAGACGATTCTAAGTGAAATAAGTCACACAGAAAAGGACACTTCTCATAAGGTGTCACTTATAGAGGGAATGTAAAAACCGTTACACTTGAACTGAATTACAAAACAGAACAGAGTCACACATGCAGAAAACACACTATGGCTGCTTAACGGGAAAGGTGAGGTGGGGTGATACATAAAACAAGAGTTTCAAATTAGCTCAGATACCGTTCCATAAACCCAATATGGAACAGACAAGACCTACTCCTTGCTCAGAGAACTGGACTCAACACGCCCGATTCACCGCACAAGAATATATCTGACTAGTAATAATCTTAAAACCTATGTATTGATATCTCTCTGTTAGTGGGTCAAGTGGGTGTAAAGCGGCCTAAACACAGCCGTGAAAAGCAGCTAAACCCCATTATAAAAATAAATTACTTTTAAAAACCCATGAAACAAAGACAGGGAAAGAGAGAGAAATTCTTACACAATTCGTTCAGGGGCTGTGATGCAACCTGGATTGACCATATCTAGACCCACAGCTGGATGAGACATAAGGGTGGACACTCTTGGGGCTGAGAGGTTTGGTGAGGTTGGGTGAGCAAACGCAGACCCTTTAAAGTAATACTGCGTGCTACCCATCGCATGGGTCCCAAATCTCCAGGTTCAAGGGCATCTTCCTACATCGAAAACATGCATGAGAAACCCAGAAGATGGTACACCGTGTGATGGGGAAAGGTTTCTAAAACGCACCTCATTTCTCATCTCCTTGTGCTCGGGTTCGCCATTCCAGCCACTTTACTAGCAATCTCCCTACTTGGAGCATCAGCACCTTTAACCTCCTGTTCCGTAAAGGTTGCAATTTGTCCTGAGGATGAACGGGAAGACGGGGAACCAATGAGAGACTAGCTCTTGGTGTTGGGAGAGGCACAGGTCACTCTATTTTCCCATCAGGAAGAAGAATTAACCACAGGCTCAGCCTGCCCCCCTGAACCAGAACAGGGCCTGAAGCCATCCTGCGCTTTTGCGGCCGGCTCCCAAAAAACCGACTTGTAAAATGGAGCTTCAGGGCACTGCAATTCACAAACCTGCAGAGTTATAAATGATAACTCTCGTCCACAAATATATTGAGGGAAGGCAAAGAAGAGGATTTGAAATCAAGGCAGAATTGCAGGAAACAGATTTCAGGAGGTAGATTCGAATCGCCTTTAAAGCACATGAAAAGCGGCAAAACGTTGACAATGATGCCCTTGGCCAAAAAGGGCGTATGCGTTTTTTCCTGAATACATTCAGGAAAAAACGCATACGCCCTTTTTGGCCAACCAAGCAACCTGGAAAGGCAAATCAGCGCTACAAAGAAGTCTCGCTTCCCATCGGTCAAAAGGGCCATGCTGAAAAAAGTGTCAAAACCAGAAATGCAGGACAGGCCATGGAGAAATGGGAGCCTTGCTACACTGATGGGCGGGATGTAAATTGCCAACAGCCACTCTGGAGAAGTGTACGGTGTGTCCTGAAACATCTAAAAAACACAGCTTAGAGAGCATAGGGCACTTCCACGCATGGGGGGATAAAGTGGGAAAATTGAAAATCAGCAAGACACAAGCACCCCAAAGTTTAGGGCTGCTCTGTTGACAAGGACCTCCACTTCCTTCCACCTTAAATATCCCAGGAAAGCGAAAAATGGATAAAAAAGTTGTGGTCCTTATGTACAATGGAATATCACTCAGCCATGAAATCAATGTCATAAGGCTAGTAGCAGCATGATGAGTGGATTTAGGTAAGACGATTCTAAGTGAAATAAGTCACACAGAAAAGGACACTTCTCATAAGGTGTCACTTATAGAGGGAATGTAAAAACCGTTACACTTGAACTGAATTACAAAACAGAACAGAGTCACACATGCAGAAAACACACTATGGCTGCTTAACGGGAAAGGTGAGGTGGGGTGATACATAAAACAAGAGTTTCAAATTAGCTCAGATACCGTTCCATAAACCCAATATGGAATAGACAAGACCTACTCCTTGCTCAGAGAACTGGACTCAACACGCCCGATTCACCGCACAAGAATATATCTGACTAGTAATAATCTTAAAACCTATGTATTGATATCTCTCTGTTAGTGGGTCAAGTGGGTGTAAAGCGGCCTAAACACAGCCGTGAAAAGCAGCTAAACCCCATTATAAAAATAAATTACTTTTAAAAACCCATGAAACAAAGACAGGGAAAGAGAGAGAAATTCTTACACAATTCGTTCAGGGGCTGTGATGCAACCTGGATTGACCATATCTAGACCCACAGCTGGATGAGACATAAGGGTGGACACTCTTGGGGCTGAGAGGTTTGGTGAGGTTGGGTGAGCAAACGCAGACCCTTTAAAGTAATACTGCGTGCTACCCATCGCATGGGTCCCAAATCTCCAGGTTCAAGGGCATCTTCCTACATCGAAAACATGCATGAGAAACCCAGAAGATGGTACACCGTGTGATGGGGAAAGGTTTCTAAAACGCACCTCATTTCTCATCTCCTTGTGCTCGGGTTCGCCATTCCAGCCACTTTACTAGCAATCTCCCTACTTGGAGCATCAGCACCTTTAACCTCCTGTTCCGTACAGGTTGCAATTTGTCCTGAGGATGAACGGGAAGACGGGGAACCAATGAGAGACTAGCTCTTGGTGTTGGGAGAGGCACAGGTCACTCTATTTTCCCATCAGGAAGAAGAATTAACCACAGGCTCAGCCTGCCCCCCTGAACCAGAACAGGGCCTGAAGCCATCCTGCGCTTTTGCGGCCGGCTCCCAAAAAACCGACTTGTAAAATGGAGCTTCAGGGCACTGCAATTCACAAACCTGCAGAGTTATAAATGATAACTCTCGTCCACAAATATATTGAGGGAAGGCAAAGAAGAGGATTTGAAATCAAGGCAGAATTGCAGGAAACAGATTTCAGGAGGTAGATTCGAATCGCCTTTAAAGCACATGAAAAGCGGCAAAACGTTGACAATGATGCCCTTGGCCAAAAAGGGCGTATGCGTTTTTTCCTGAATATATTCAGGAAAAAACGCATACGCCCTTTTTGGCCAACCAAGCAACCTGGAAAGGCAAATCAGCGCTACAAAGAAGTCTCGCTTCCCATCGGTCAAAAGGGCCATGCTGAAAAAAGTGTCAAAACCAGAAATGCAGGACAGGCCATGGAGAAATGGGAGCCTTGCTACACTGATGGGCGGGATGTAAATTGCCAACAGCCACTGTGGAGAAGTGTACGGTGTGTCCTGAAACATCTAAAAAACACAGCTTAGAGAGCATAGGGCACTTCCACGCATGGGGGGATAAAGTGGGAAAATTGAAAATCAGCAAGACACAAGCACCCCAAAGTTTAGGGCTGCTCTGTTGACAAGGACCTCCACT